>NC_061091.1:66572598-66605665 GCF_015104395.2 Macrobrachium nipponense
TTACCAGAAGAGGAAGATCTGGCCGCTATATCTACTGATCGGGAATTAAAGATCAAGCATAAACAGGTGCCCATCGATCAGTTTTGGATTTCACTTAAAGAAGAATATCCTTCAATAGCTAACAAGGCATTAACGGTTTTATTGCAGTTTTCTACACTGTGATGGTAATTGCTTCATAGCAAAGGAAGGTAAAGGAAAGGAAAACGCATTTTCGAGAAGTTCGGCAGTAAGGAGGCTTTCGCGCCCGTGTTGGAGGTGCCTGTTCTCGCGGCTGTTCTGGAATCGTCGGGCGTATTGTGGAGTGCAACACGCGGCAATGTGTCGGGAGAAATGCCGCGATTTCTGATGCAATACCTCGTCTAGATTCATCTAAGAACTTTCGGAAACCTCGGGAGTCTGTGACGCTCGCCGTAGGTTCCGCCCCTAGAGTGCCATATAAATGCGACGATCGTAGCAGGAAAAAGCAGAGATCGTAGAAGGGAGACGCCTGTTAGTCACAGAGAGCTATCCTCAGTAAGAGCCACTGGTCAGAATATCAGTGAGAGATCAGCAGCAGAGATCATCAGAGAGAGACTAGAGACGAAGGAACCGACGAAGGATCAGAAGAAAAGTTGCTCGGGAGTTGGTTGGATACTGGTCTAGTCGTCTTCAGGAGTGGACGGATTATCTCGTGTTATCTTGACGTCGAGCAGACTTCAGAGAAGAAAAGGTCCTGCTAGAGGTTTTGGGGAGTTCCTGCCTTACAAGTTGACTAGTTTCTGCAATACGGAGTCAAGAGGACGTCTGCAATCACCGTTTTCCGTCTTGCGTAACACTTTTGTGTTTATTTATAGACTTTTGAGAACGTATTTTTTGAGCTCTTCTCTCATGGCAGAGAAGCGTCCATCGTCTCCCGACCCCTCGCTGGTGGACCTGCCCTCCCCTGACGAGCAGGGCTTCCAGATGGTACAGAAGAAGCGAAAGAAAGCTTTGAAGACCATCATCAACGTCCCTGGGCCTTCGACACCACTCAAACTTCGACCCCTGCAAACTCCTCCTCCACACTGCCCAAGTTCAAGGCAATAGCATCGCAAGGCCAATCGTCATATGCAGCCAGTTTTGAGCATTGGAGAATAAACATCCCGAAGCAAAACTACATGCCAGACCTAATCTGAAAGGGGAATTTATAATTTCCCCTAAAGACCAGCATTCAGCCGACCTCCTCAGCAACGACCCCTCCTGCCTTCTCCTAGATCCTGCAGATAAAATCACAAAAGGGATGATTTGTAAAGTCCCGAGATACATTCCCATCGAAAGAATTCTCCAGCTACCAAATATCCTGAGTGCATCAAGATGCACAGATTAAAGAAAAGACGCAGCTACGACTGAGGAAACCCTGAAGGTGGAGGCAACATTTAAGGGTAATATCCCTCCCTTCATCGATCTCGGAATCCTCGGCACCTACCACACAGAAGCCTTTGTTCCTGAGCCACTTCGATGTTTCAAGTGCCAGAAGTACGGACACCACAGGAGAGAATGTACTTCCCACCACGTCTGCGGAATATGCAGCTTGAAACATGAAACTGACGTTTGCCTCCAGAAATTCAAATCAAAGGGCCACACTGTTGCCCGATGCCCCAACTGTCACCAGTCGCACCATGCATGGTTCAGAGGATGCCCTGTCAGACGGAGAAGATCTGGAGGATAAAGGGCATAACTCCACCACCTGCAAGACCTCAAGACCGCCAGCCGCCCCCAAGACGACCTCCAAGCCAACCAAGGATTGATCCCAGGACCAACCTACCTCCTCCACCACAAACTCCTCATCCTTCTAACCCAAAAACCACGTCATTATATCCAAACCCTCATCCTTCCTTCCTCCAAACCCTTTCCAATTCCTCGAAACCCCTTCCAACCCCCCGACCCCTAAGGTTTTTCCCTCTACCCCTCGTTATTCCCCCAACCCCTCAGGTTACTCCTCCAGCCTTTGCATCGCCGAAGACGCCGACTCCTGCTCGTGTCGAAGCAGGAAATCTCATACAGAACAACCAGAACAACCAGTTGAAGATATGCAGGTCGAGACAATCACAGAAGCTCCCGCTTTGTATGCCGAAGCTGGAACACAAACAGAGGAGTTCCCAGTTAAGCAAGACATGGGAATCCAGACCTGCAAACCGAAACTCAGATCAGTCGCCTCTGGAAGTGAATTCCGGTTCGTAGGAGAACAAGGAATTCACAAGCTCCTGATGACCTACGACGAATTCAAAATCTTCATTAACAGAGTTCTACTCGACAACCAATACTACAACGACCGACTGTTTACAGAGATCTTCCAGGAAGCCCTCAACTTTGAGATCTCCCTCCCAGATGATTTCCTCCAATCTGAATTTCGATTCAGAACTCCTCGAAGGCAATAACCCATTCTGTAATAGAACGATCATCAACTGTTCTCTGAGCTCGTCCACGTTCTGTTGGACCTAGAGATCAGTTCCAGATGACCTCCTTCGAGAAAAGTGCTGTTTTATAGCATTAACTGCTTTTTCTTTTACTAAACAATCCTCCTTTCCCCTCCGTTTTTCGGCCGCCTCACGTCTAACGACCGAATATTTCAACTGTCACTCTAACTACTGCTTAAGCTGTTGTTTACTTTTGTTTTGCTTTCTCTAGAACTTATAATATTTCGTTTTTCTCTCGCCGAATCTCTATCACTAACGATCGGCGCTGTTTATTCTATTGTCGTTAAGTGAAATATGGTACTTGAACTCCATAGATTAATGTGCTTTTTTTTTCCCGTTTTTCTACGACTATAAATTTTTCGTTTTCCTTACTGGCTATCTCTGACTCGCCAGGACTCGCTACTATCGATCTTTATCTCCTACTAATGGGTACCTTAGGGTTTAAAGGGGTTTGTAACCTTGCCTGTTCACCTTTCCTTTCCTTTTCAAATCATACCATTTCACGTGCATAACCCATAGAATCATAAATAAAGGCTCACCTCATATCCTTAAAAATCACCTTTCCACATCCAAAAAATTCAAATGACCTACGGGCTGCTCTATGAGCAAGAGCCCGTGCTGGCATAAAGCCAGCTTAATCCTAAACAACAACAACAACACCGTTTTCCTTTTGAGAAGCCATCCCTTCAAATTGCCAAATTGACTAGCAAGTATTTGAATTGCCTCACTGTTCCCCCAGTACATGCAATGTAAGATTCTATCTTTATATGTAAATAGGAGATACCATTCTGCATTTACCTATGTTAGTAAGCTTGTAAATAAACCTTTGTTCTGTTAGTATTTCTTTCTATATTCGTATCCCCAGTTCCAACTGTTGGTGTTGAAATTGTTTTTTTTATTTATTTCATATCGAACCTGAAGCGGACCTCTCTCAGAGGCCATAACACACATCTTATCTTTGTGAACATGGATTTTCTGTACTAACATTAGATATAAAAGTAGATAAAATATCAAATCTATTGATGAAGAATTGAGAGTTTGTTTATCACATAACAGGATTAACATTCACCAAATTGCTCATTCTAATCAAGGACTGGTTTCTCATTAGGATACTTAAATCCAAAATGTAATATCTAAAATATAAATGGTTATTTTAGAATACATAACTATTATTTTCCTATTACTGCTACTACTACTACAAATTATAATAATAATAATCATAATTATTATCATTTATTATGATTATTATTATTTTTTGCTCTATCACAGTCCTCCAATTCGACTGGGTGGTATTTATAGTGTGGGTTCCGGGCTGCATACTGCCTCCTTAGGAGTCCATCACTTTTCTTACTATGTGCGCCGTTTCTAGAATCACACTCTTCTGCATGAGTCCTGGAGCTACTTCAGCCTCTAGTTTTTCTAGATTCCTTTTCAGGGATCTTGGGATCGTGCCTAGTGCTCCTATGATTATGTACAATTTCCACTGGCATATCCCATATCCTTCTTATTTCTATTTACAGATCTTGATACTTATCCATTTTTTCCCTCTCTTTCTCTTCAACTCTGGTGTCCCATGGTATTGCGACATCAATGAGTGATGCTTTCTTCTTGACTTTGTCAATCAATGTCACGTCTGGTCTATTTGCATGTATCACCCTATCTGTTCTGATACCATAGTCCCAGAGGATCTTGCCTGATCGTTTTCTATCACTCCCTCAGGTTGGTGCTCGTACCACTTATTACTGCAAGGTAGCTGATGTTTCTTGCACAGGCTCCAGTGGAGGGCTTTTGCTTACTGAATCATGCCTCTTTTGTACTGATTCTGTGCAAGTGCCAGGCATTTGCTTGCTATGTGGTTTATGGTTTCATTTTTCGTATTGCACTTCCTACATATGGGAGAGATGTTATTTCCGTCTATCGTTCTTTGAACATATCTGGTTCTTAGGGCCTGATCTTGTGCCACTTGTATCATTCCTTCAGTTTCCTTCTTTAGCTCTCCCCTCTGTAGCCATTGCCATGTGTCATCGCTGGCTAGTTCTTTAGTCTGTCTCATGTATTGTCCGTGCATTGGTTTGTTGTGCCAGTCCTCTGTTCTGTTTGTCTTTCTCCTGTCTCTGTATATTTCTGGGTCTTTGTCAACTTTTATTAATCCTTCTTTCAATGCACTCTTCAGCCACTCAATTTCACCGGTTTTCAGATATTGCCCCAGTGCTCTGTTCTCAATGTTGACGCAGTCCTCTATGCTTAGTAGTCCTCTCCCTCCTTCCTTTCGTGTTATGTATAGTCTGTCCGTATTTGCTCTTGGGTAGTGCTTTGTGTACTGTCATATGTTTCCTGGTTTTCTGATCTATGCTGCGGAGCTCTGCCTTTGTCCATTCCACTATTCCTGCGCTGCATCTGATTACTGGCACTGCCCATGTATTTTATGGCTTTTATAATCATATTTCCTCGGCGTTGAGTTTTGACTTGAGTATCGCCTTGAGTCTCTGCATATATTCTTTCCTGATCGTGTCCTTCATCTCTTGGAGTTTTATATCCCCTCCTTCCATTATTCCCAGGTATTTGTATCCCAGTCTCATCTATGTTTGATGTTTGCTCCCATCTGGTAGCTTTATCCCTTCAGTTCTCGTTACTTTGCATTTTTATGTAGTTTATTATTATTATTATTATTATTATTATTATTATATTATTATTATTATTATTATTATTATACAGACTATGAACCCCAACTGCTATAGACCCGAGGGCACTAGCAGGAAAAGCAGTCCCAAAGGAAATAAGTGAGGAAAAAGACAATTAAAAGAAAAAAAATATGCAGCATATAAAAAAACACATTTTAAAATATGCTTGAATGCTATGCACAAAAAAAGTCAAATATCATCTCAGGAAGGAAGTATTACTGTACCAGCAATCTAATCGTTTCTGAAACTTCACAATAAATTCAAATTTCATAAGTATTTTCTCCATATTAAAATCAAAGGTGCGCCCCAAAGTCTCTGTTAATTCACAGATGCGCCCTGAGGTAAAACGGTTGAGAAACACCGGTCTAATTTATAGTTTTCAAGGTCGCTGAGATCAATAGTGACACTCTCGATGTCCTTTAAATATAAGTTCAGCATCAACATGAAGTGGGGGTGGAAAGGTGGTGACATTTAAAAATAACCGAAAACTACAGATTTCAATGCCACTCCCTAGTTTTTGAGGTCGCTGAGATAAATAGTGACACTCTTAATGTGCTTTAAGCCAAAGTTCAGCATTGACAGGAAGGGTTAGAAGATCTGAAAAATAAAATGCAAAAAATGATGGATATTTGTATAATCCATAGTTTTTGAGGTTGCTGGGATGAATAGACACACTCCCAATGCCCTTACAATAGGAAGTGGTAAAATATAGTGTCCAAAATGCTGGACAATGTAGCTGAAGCAACTATCTTAACAGGAAAGGGAGAGTGAGAGAGAGTAAGAGGGAGAAGAACTGAGAGAGAGAGAGAGAGAGAGAGAGAAGAGAGAGAGAGAGAGAGAGAGAGAGTGAGTTTATCGGTTGTTATTCAGTTTTCCAGGGCAGTGCTGGGTCGGTCAGCTAGTATATTTATATAAAATGCATATATATATATATATTATATATATCTATATATATATATATATATCCTTAAAAAATCACAGTAGATGACGTGACTTCATAAATAAGCAAATTCCACAGGAAAATGATAGTCAGAAATCCAAGCGCTTTCGTCTTTACTCAGACAATGTCTGAGTATATATTTATATATATATATATATATAATATATATATTATATATATATATATATATACACACACATGTATATGAAGCATGATGTAAGGTTAAAAATAGGACCATAAAATAAAAGAACTGAGGGGGGCCGGGGAAACCACTTAAAATAAATAAAAAACGTAACAAAAAGTGAAACTATACTTTAAAAAAAACTACAATGGGAATGTCTAAAAAAAAAAAATACGTAGCACACGGAGGAATGTATGTCTTCTTAGTACTACAGATCAGACTGCAAGTTCATGACTCGAGCGATGTACCTGTTCTACACTTATCTCTTCCTGGGAGGAAACCCTAAAAAGGTCTGGAAAAGGTGTTAAGCTTTGTGTTACAGATAGAGGAATCTTAGGATAGGATAATTGTGATTTATTTACCTCAGAGATGACGATCAGCTGATCGGACAGTAAAAAAAAAATTCCGCTTAAAATCATTTTGACTGAAACAAAGGGACGTCTCCTTTCCAACAAATGTTGAGGCTTTTCATCCTCATCTACATGACGCATTAAGTTGAGAGAGAGAGAGAGAGAGAGAGAGAGAGAGAGAGAGAGAGAGAGAGAGAGAGAGAGAGAGAACGAACTGATACACCAAAACAAATAACAGAAACTTGTTCACGATTAAACAAAAGCATTTCTTATTGAATGTCAATATGGACACCGCTATACTTCCAAATCTTAACAAAATAAAAACATTGATTTTTTTTTAGATATGTGACTGATAAAACCAAAGAAGAATCATTCACTATGATCTGATCAGTTACAAAACAAGACTATGAAAAAAAGAATGAGAAGAAATATATATATATATATATATATATATATATATATATATATATATATATATATATATATATATATATATATATATATATATATATATATATATCTATATATATATATATATTATATATATATATATGGAGATAATATTTCTCCAACCCTAAATTCAAACTCTAAAAGACTGGTAAACAAATTGATCGTGGATTGGGACAGGAAGGCATTCATCCTTTCCTAAATGCTGGAAGACACCGATTCCAGTTCTAAAAGCTGCAACACTTTCCCTGTGATTCTAATACCTGGAATAATTCACAATGAACTCGACAAATGGAACACTTCCATCCTCGACTCCACCTCTAGACTTGCCGTCGTCAAGTTCGGGAACGACCTCTCTCAACAGAAGATACCTTAGTCAGAGTTTTTGGGAAATGAAAAGATTTATTAAAGTACGAACCTCAGAAGAAACCACTTGAATCGTTTACGTAAAATTCAATGTAAGTGTGGCTCAATGATAATATGACTGAGCTAATGATAACAAAGAATCATTACGATAAAGATCAAAGGAATGAATCGCACTCAGCAATGTCACTCCAAAACAACAATTAAATAGAAAAAGCAAAGACGGACGAGACACAACGGAATATGAAGCACAGGATCTGGTTCTCCCAAGAGCGATCACAGGCTCACCTGTTTACAGGCCACGACAGGCCACGAATTCAGATCTGGCAATAGGAGCACCCCGCCCCACTCACTACTCTCGTTCCATTCTCACGTCCTCCTCTGGGTCTACAAGGGCCGTCTCAGTTCAAATTGCAAAGGCAGATCACTCACTCGTGGGACATCGGCGTCGCCTGAAGGAAACCCACCCTCCCAGCGATCTCCACAATGGCCTCCTGGATTAGCTTGGTAATAGCACTCAGTGATGTGTTGGAATCTACAGAATTAATCTCTCTCTCTCTCTCTCTCTCTCTCTCTCTCTCTCTCTCTCTTATGACCACATTCACGAAGGAAAAAAGGGCATATCTAAGCTGCTTTTATTGCTCTAGAAGATTTTTTTCGTGGCAAAACCCAATATACATAAACTAACTACCTTCGCCTTCTTAGCCCAGCTGACTATTGTTTTGTATCTGTGGTAATCATAAATCCGTTTTCCTATTAATTTTTCTTTACACAGTGACAGGAACTCGCAGACATGACGTTGGATTCTCACATCAAGATGATGTGAAAGCTTATGGGTATGATGACATTAATTTGCAATTAGTACAGTGGTATTTATCTTTCCACTGGCAGACACACTTTCCTCCGCAAGTCTCCTAAAAAGTGACAAAGTCTTTCAACTCTACTTATTTTGTATCAGTGCTCCTTTAACGTGTTATTTCAGGGAATGTTTTGTCACTCATATCCAAGTCATTTGATAAGTAATGGCGTCAGGTCTTCTTCGTCAACCTCCCTAACTGGGTATTCAATCCTTTTCTCTTCAGACCCGTCCACTTCTCATAAAAGTCCATTACTGACTTGCTCGATCTCCCACAGTCTTCCCTCTTTTCACTGATGATCTAATTCAAATCCCTTCTTGTCCGGACCTTCCACATGCAGATGTTGTACTCTTTAAAATGTCCCTCCTCAGCATGTTTAAAAGACACAATCTCATTCCTGCTTCTCATGAATTATCGTCACTGTAACTCTGGATATCATGTCTAAATATGCAGTAAAGTTTGGTTCTTTTCGGGTCATCCAAGACCAATTTCTCAATTATACACGGAGAGACTGTAAGACCCAACGGTTCCAGATAATTGAAATTAGTATGTCTTTCTTAACATTAACCTAATTAGACAAGTAAATTTCATTTCAAATGAGCTAATTTTTATCTATTTAAATATGAATTTCAAACACAAAGATTCATTTGTGCAGCCATACCAATTTCGGTCACTTAACACAAGAAATAATTTCGGCAAAAACAAATTTTTGCACTGATGTTAAAAATTAATTCACAGCAATGGATTTAATATCTGGTGAGTGGTCTCTTTAACAGATTTTAAACCTGCTCTTTATTACTAGGGGAAATCTTAAAGATAGTACAGAAGACCCAAATTTCTATTTATACAACGAATTTTTATTATTTCCAGGTTGTGTTGTCTGTCTTCACAGTTAGCACTCTAAGTTTGCCTGGACCTGATGGGGCCTACAACATACCTCAAGTAGGAACTGGAAGGCGTTCCCAGTATTTTGTCCTTCACAGAGATGGTACTTATAAATATGGCCATGATACTGGTGAAGGAGCCTTCGAGAGTGCAAAGTCTACAAGGGTTGGACAGCAAAATGGAAGGTTTGGCTATGTTGACCCTGATGGCAATTCCGTGAATCTTCAATACACAGCTGGTGAGGCTGGTTTTGTCCCATCAGGATCTCACCTCCCACAACCACATCCTGACTTCCATAAGGCCCATGCTGCTGCAAGGGCTCGTCCACCTTTCGTTGATCCCCTGGCCAACCCAAATGCTGATGCTTCTTATGGTTTCCAGTTTGCTGGAGAGGGACAAACAAGATCAGAGCAAAGTGATGCCACTGGAAATGTCCGAGGATCTTACTCCTACACAGACGATGATGGAATCACAAGAACCTACTCTTACACTGCAGGTCGTGGCACTGGCTTCGTTGTAGAAGGTAACGACCTTCCACTCTCGCCTCCAACTCCTGAATCTTCTCCATCTACTCCAGCAGCTACACGACAATCTTCTTCAGGTGCCAGATTCCCCTCAGGTAGCAGACCAACAGGATCATTAGGATCTCCCTCATCCTTCTCTCCTCCTCCTCCTCTGGTTACAGGCCACCTGCTGCAGGTTCTGCGCCATCTTCCTCTTCTGCTGTTGCAGTTAAGAGTGCAAGTGGAACCTTTTCCTCTCACAAAGTGGGGCTCTTCTTCACAAAGTTCAGCTAATGATGATGGCTCTTACTCTTTCTCCTTCAATGCAGCTGACCATTCTCGTTCAGAATCTGCTGATGCTGACCTTAATGTACAGGGACAGTTTTCTTTTGTTGCTGATGATGGTGTCAGGAGGAGGGTTGACTATCAAGCAGGAGCTAACAGAGGATTCACTGCATCTGGAGATCATCTCCCAACTGCCCCAACTTCAAACACACCTGCCTCCTCCCAGTCCTCTGCCTCCCGTCCATCAACTTACCGAGCCCCATCAGCTTCTCCTCAGGGTTCTGCCAGCACCACTTCTCTAGCCAACGTCCATCTCCTCTCGCTGCTCCTCAAACCTACTCTTCTGGTGCTCGTCCCTCCTCTTCCCCATCTCGTCCACCTTTCGAAGAAGCTAATACCCGCAGTGAACTCAGACCAGACGGAAGTTACGCTTTTGCATATGAAACGTCCAGCCACTCAAGGAAAGAAGCAGGTGACACCAACAACAATGTTGATGGAGATTTTGCCTTTGTTGCTGATGATGGTCAACGACGACAGATCCAATATCAAGCTGGTTCTGACACTGGATTCATTGCTGAGGGATCCCACATTCCTGTAGGTCCTATTGTCCCTGGAGCACCTTCTGGTCAGCCTACAGGTAGGATTACTCCTGTAAAAGAAGTTCCATTCATTGACCCGTTAGCTAATTCCAATGCTGATGCTTCCTATAACTTTGCCTTTGACTCTGAACAGTATTCAAGATCAGAGACGGCAGATGCTGATGGAAATGTTAGGGGAACCTACACTGTCGTAGATGATGATGGAACCAGACGCACCGTTCGCTTCCGTGCTGGAGAAGGTATTGGTTTCGAACCTCAAGAGGTGTCTTCCTCAAGGAGACCTCCCCCATCTCGAAAATCTCCCTCCTCTTCCTCCCCATCTCACAGAGGAACAGTTGGCTCACCATCTTCCCCTGCAGGAGCATTTACTGCTTCATCATCATCTCAAGTTGGAACGTTCTCTTCATCGTCACCTAATGGTTCAACACGACCATCTTCCCCCTCACAGTATTCTGCTCCTTCTTCACAAAGACACAGCCCGGAAAACTTCAAACTCACTCAGTACGACGCCTCAAAGAACCCCAATAAATTTGGATACGTCTTAACTTTCAACTGATAAAGTACTCGGGTGGACCTTTCTTACAAACAATTGTGGGAGTGTGATGTTAATAAACGGGATGAACCTTGATTAGTCTTAGTTAATAATATTTTTATTATGAAACTAATGTATTATATTTTCTCACTATCACAGTACCTGCATTACCATGACAAGCAAAGCTTTGGCACATGTAAATAAAAACAATAAAAAGTGAGCAGAGTAAAACCCATCTTTATTCAACCTTCATTTTACCTACCATTGCTGGCCATTTGACTTAAATATAGATGAATATAATAAGAAACGAATTAATATAAAATAATATCAAGACACACAACAATAGTGATAAATTCATCTCACAGAAAGGACACCACTGCAGTTCGAACTGAATTTATCATAATTTTTAGATTTCCCTGTTTCCTTTCTTGCTAATTCTGTGTATATTCAGACTAATTCATCTTAACTTGGATTAATATCAACAAAATATTCCATATTTTTTCAACATTTCTTTCCTAAAACAAATACAAACAGCCACAACCCCGGTGAATCTAACAAACAGATCGTCAACTCATTGCTGGCTGCCTAAAGATTTCATGCGATCTTTTTTGGTGTAGAAAACACACTATGATTTTGGTTGATGCTTACTGCGAACCGCCTACAATGTTTAAATATAACAGGTACCTATCTCTCTCTCTCTCTCTCTCTCTCTCTCTCTCTCTCTCTCTCTCTCTCTCTCTCTCTCTCTCTCTCTCTCATCAGCCTTGTTTATAGAATGTGAATTGCACACACAATGAGAGCAATCAGTTCACCAACAATCATTAGAATCTGATTGTTATGTGTTATATATGTTTCCGGCTAAAAATGTATTTTAAATGTAATTAGTGCTCAGACCTTCAACAAGCTTGTTATGTAGTTGAGCAGTTACAGTGTTTACGGAAGCTCACCTTTGTATATCTTTTGTGTATATGTTTAGTCGTAAATAAACCACTATATAGGAAACGTCTCTAAGTATCCTATCTAACATTTGGTAGCAGAGGCGTACGATCTGAATATTATACCTTGGATTTACCATTTTAACGGAGTTTCTGTGGATTTATACAACGTAACATCATTATGAGGATGGAGTAGACTTTCCCCTTCACTGCTGGGGGTGTGGGGGATTTCCAGGTCTATTGTGGGCAAATGCTTTTACTTTCGGCATGTTCCTGGCGTCAAGTTTTCGTAGCATGAAGCTTGATACCTCGAAGTCGAGCTGCTTGGATGTTTGCTGCTGGAGGAAAAGGAAGTATTGGACGCCTTGAAGAGTAAGCCGATAGTATCATGGTCTTTTTCGTTTGGATGAATTCGTAATCTCTCACCTGCCAAAGCTTGGGACTGTGCACTGATACTGGAAACACATCGTGAAGTAATGCTTAAAGTGGAAGAAACTTACTGAAGTAATGCTTTCATGTAGAAACACACGATGATTGTAATGTCAGTCTTTGCTTGGATGTGATAGCTGAGGGCAACAGTGGAGAAAATCTGAAGTATTTCCGAAACGGTATTACCGGCGAATAACGTAAACTTAGAAGCTGTTCGTCTTCCCTGTAGTCAGTCCTTATGTATAATAATTGATCTAATTTTGCCCAGTTTGGCCTGGAATGATCCTAGCCCGTCCGGTGTGGTTTTTGCATAAAGAAGTATGTTTTCATTTGACCACTTCTGGATATAAAAGTGATGGTGATCTTTCTGATGATATTAGTAAGCTTGAAAAAATTTGGAATAATAACAAGATTTACAGGAGAATTTGATTTCTTAAAATGTAAGACTTGCAATGGTCCCCTGTTTTGGTCATATAGGTTACAGATGATGACTGTGTAAGAAAGACAAGAGCTAAGAAATTCAAGGATGAGGAAGCAAAGATTTTGATGGATCACTTCAGAAATATGACCTGTTTCAAGCTCAAGATGCTCACAATGGATACTAGAATATCTCAAACTTACTGTGATGCGTGTGATGTGAATATCGAACCAGACTGGATTACATTATGCATATGGAGTCAACTCACAAGACAAAGGTTGGTGATTCTCGAGTCAATGGCTCAGTGGAAAATGTTGGCTATGGGTCCGATTTGACAAATAGTTGACACAAACACAGAGATTTTGTCAAAGCTTTTAGATAGCACTTCGAAAACAAAATCTTTTCCAGATACAACGACTCAGATTACAAAAGCCAAACTACCACCGATTTGGGTTGGACAAACTTTTGATAATTAATTAATTGAAAGCTTGAAGAAGAATGAGAGAGTTAAGGAATATGTGATTACAGTCTTAATAGATCGTACAGTTAACAGTTCTTTGAAGACCGTTCACAATGTCTTAGAGGTTCTGGCAGAGAAATATGCAAAAACTAAGGCTGAAAAGTGTAATGACATTATACAGAAAGTTCTTGCCTTTTCAACTGACAAATCAGAGAGTTGCGAGAAAATTCCTAGATAAGTTCGAAAGTTTGATGGCTGAAATATCTAGGAAAAAAATAAATACTTGTCTTATTTATGTAATGAGTTTGTTAATGATAAAGGCAGCTTATGAAGGAGGACAAATAACAACGGATGAAAAGACCCGCCCTCAAAGAAGTGATTGAAGATGGGTTGGAAAGGAAACCCTGTTGATGAAGAAAATGTTGTTCATAAATTGAAGATGGAATTTAGAAAGCTAAAAATAGAAAACAATAGAGATTCGATGGCTGTTAAATCTTTTGACAGCTCTTCTACGTTTTACACGGATAATAGAAGTCGTTACCAGAATTGGAAGGAGCTTAAAGAATCGCCAAACTTCTACACGTATAGGAGGTCCACTTCGAATCCTGGATATTGGAGAACAGAATCCGGTAACTATAGAAGAGGACCTTCCAGAACGCAATCTAGATCGTCCTCAAGAACGCCTTTGAGATCATATTCAAAAACGCGTAATAATCCTGCAGGAAGGTTCGATAGATCACCTAACTTTAGATCGCAATCAGATAAGAAAGTTGATGAAGATTAAAAATCTTGAACAATGCTGTGAGAAGCTTATGAAAGAAATGAATGAATTAAAAGAATTGATAAAGAATGCAAATAATGTCAGATTTGTGTCCGAAGAAAACAAGGAGATATTGATTGTCTACTATGGAAGTGCACTTCACAAAAGAAAGTTGAAGAAGTGGAAGCTATGATTGTTGACACTGGGTGTCCAAAAACACTCTTAGGAAGGGAATGGTTAAATAGATATCTCTTTCAAATAACATAAACGAAGGAGGATTTGCAATGTAAGTCTTGTTCTCAGGATTTTAGATTTGGAGATGGACCGGTTATTCACAGTACAGAAATAATTAGTCTTCCAGTTTCATGGAAAGAAAAAGATACTGAAGATGGTTTTGTGAAAATGTTGGTGAATGCATATGTGATTAACGCCAAGCAATATACCTTTTTTGTTTGGGAAAACACCCTAAGGAATGGAACGTGGATATAATGCATAATGGTTATGGTCATTAATTTACATAAGTCAAGAAAATTTCAATTATACGACACTGATGGAGGACATCAAGCTTTACAATTATATAAATGTGGCACGTGGACAACGGACGAAAACAGCTTTTCTTTATAAAAAAGGAAAAAGAAGTACAAGTTATAGTAAAGTCAAGAAAATCCATGAGGTAACCAACCATAAAGGAGAAGAACAGTTTAATTTGGGCGTATAGAAATGCTAATTTACTGAATGATGAGATCAGGAAAATTATAAAAAGAGTTGTAATGAACTGTAAAGTTTGTCAAAAAATTAAAAGATCTTTGGGAAGGCCGAAAGTAGCAATCCCAAAAGTAACTGATTTTAATCAGATTGTTACATTTGATTTGAAACAGAATGGAAGTAAATACATACTTTGGATGGTCTGCTCGTTCACAAGGTTTCTTTCATGGTGTAGTAATTTCAACAAGCGAATGGAAACTATAGTTGATGCTTTGAATAATGGCTGGAATTGGCGGTTTGGTTTTCCTTCAGTTGGCTTTTGGCTGATAATGGAACCGATTTAGAATGGGGGAGGGGTTAAATGAATATGCTAGTAAGTTTGGCTTTTACTGTAAAATTTGTGGTCCACCTACTCTCCTTGGGGAGTAATGGATTAAATGAGAGAAACCATCATTCAGCCGATGTTACAGGGTGACAGATGTTAGACGCAGACAAAAGGATAGACTTGAAAAATGGCAGTAAATAGGCAGCATGGACACACAATACAAATGTGAATATTCTTGGATACGAACCTATGATATTGGTGCCTGGGAAATCAGTTTATTTTTCCAGGAATTCAATTGGAAATCTAGCCACGAAAGTTTTTATTCGATAGTGAAGCAGTGTCAAAAATTATGGAAAGGCACCATGAGATAACTAAAAATTTAGGGAAGAAGAATATGGAAGTAAGTTGATTATGGCTTCCAAATGAGAAAAAAGTAGCTTTAATGACATAAAATACGATGAAGGGGATCTTGTATTTTTATCAGGAGAAAAATAATAAAAGCTGGTCCTGGTCCTGCTAAAAAGTATTTTGTCATAGGAATAGAGAATGTTTTTCATTGGGCAAATGGTGATTTGAAAAAAGGGTTGCTGATTGTGCAAAGTACAGCCTTACAGAGTATAGCTCGTGAAGATGACAATAACGAGGGGCTAAATAACAAAGTCTCTGACACTAGTCAGGGAGAAAATATGAAAAAGAAGAAAATTCCCTTATTTGAAGAAAAAGACGAAGTAAAAGATGATTTAAGAAGAAACACGAGATCTCAGTCTAGAAAGGTTGAATTTTAGAAGAGCAGAAGATGAGGACAAAATGTATAAGGAATTAGTAACTATGCGGAAGAGAAGAAGGAATATAATAACGGAACATTGATTTTGGTTGACAAAAGGTGATGCTATAGGTGCATATGATGAAGTCAGAAAAGGCTGAATGTTTTTGACTTTGATAATACGGTATATGTGGTGGAACTTCCAGTTGAGTATCATAAGTTGCCTGAAGTGCTTATAGCTAAGAAAATGAATATAAAAATCTTACTGAGTACAATACTTTTTGAAGAAGTGAAAGATGATGGACAACGAGAATCAGCAGTAGGTGGGTTAATTACAAAGAAAGAAAAACATGATGGTCAAAAAAGTGATTATAAAGCAGACTGGTTTTGCCATAGCTTCCAAGAAGAATGTAAACCTCAAGCTGATTTCTCCCACAGCTATGAAAGAAAGTGTTTAAAATATTTTGGCCGTGCAGCAAATGAAAATTTGATGCTTCATCCATTGATATTAGGGCTGCCTTCTTACAATCAAGAGCCTGGATCGAGACGTCTTTATTGAACCTCCGAAAGACTTGAAAAAGAAAGGTGTACTTTGGAAATTGAAGAAGCCTTTGTACGGACTTGACGATGCCAGCAGGAAGTTTTTGGCTTAGATAAAGGATATTTTTAAAAGAACGAGGATGAAGAATGTGAGTGGGCGATGAGCATTTTAACTATCAGTATGAGAAAATAATCTTATAGGAATGGGCCATTACCCATGTCGATGATTTTAGCATCGCAGGAACAAGAAAAGAATTTTGTTAATATCATAGAAAAGGTTAAGAGTGTTTTAACAGTCAAAGGTTGAGAAGAATGTATTTAGATTTACTGGTATAGATATACACCAAATCAGAAAACGCGATTGTGATATCGATGGAGGATTATGCAAATAGTATTGAGGATATACAAGATATACGTAAGCCAATTCTGATGATCCTGTTTGACAAAACAAGAAATGAAAGTCTATCGAAAGTATGCTGGGAAAATAGGCTGGCTGGCTGCGACACTAGACCAAGATTTATCGATAACACTGCTCTACTAATATCAATTGAAAGGAATAACGATGCGAAGATAAGAGACTTAAGCGAGTAAATCATGTTGTTAGGAGAGTTCATAGCAAACCAAATAAAGTCATGTTTTCAAGAATTGGTAATAAAGACGATCTCGTTGTATTTGGTCTGGGAGACGCTTCGTATCGGACCTGATAACAAAAGCATTGGAGGAAAATCTTGTTTTATTGGGATCAAAGGAAAAACGGTACAAATGGCGGTACCTATCTTTTGGAAATCAAGTTAATACAAAAGTGTGTCACTCTGCAAAGGCGCTGAAACTAGGAATTTGTCTTAAACTGGTTGATGATTCCGTATTCTTCGCTAAACAACTTAGGCAGTTACTCTTTGGAAAAACTCTTAAAGACTCAGTATCTCTTCCACTGTCAGATTGTGCACTGACTCTAGGCCTTTGTTGGAATCGATAGTAGTACAAAACAGGTGGAGGAGCGTTTACTTCGAAATACCATTACAAAATTTGAAGAAAAGTTGAAGATAATTCTGTGGACTCCTACACCTTGCTCGACACGAAAGATCTGATAGCAGCTATTTGACAAAGGAAATGTAAAGATAACATAGAATTTCATAATATTTTTTCTCAGAAATAAATTTTTCATGCTAAAAATAAAAAAAAATATGTGTCTGTGTTGATGGCGATAATTCACATAGAAATAAGTGTAAATGAAAGTATTTACTAATATTTTACTCATGTGATGTAAATTTTATATTAACTCATGTATGAATCCATTGCCTTTATAGTTTTTGACAGCGTGTGTTATTTATATAGTATTTTGGTTTCTCATGATTATTTGTTTATTTAATTTTTTTTTTTCAAAATTTAAAACAAACAGAGAAGGGCGGAAAATGTTATATATGTTTTCCCGGCTAAAAATTGTATTTAAATTGTAATTAGTGCTCAGACCTTCAACAAGCTTGTTTATGTAGTTGAGCAGTACAGTGTTTACGAAGCTCACCTTTGTATATCTTTTGTGTATATGTTTAGTCGTAAATAACCATATATAGAAAACGTCTCTTAAAGTATCCTATCTAACATTATGTCATTCAAACACCAAAGAGGAAATTCGCAAGCTAAAATCGAGGGAATATCAAGGCACACGGTAACACAGCATCTCTTGGAAAATTTGCCAATACCCAGAAGTTTTTATCCTCTCTCGTGCTCTCTCCTTTAAGGTAAAAATATAAAAGAGTATAACATATATTAATTGTATATATAAATAATAAAAATATAATGCAACGAGGAAAATAAACCTTTCCCAAAGTCAACTCGCCTTTCCAAGCTTAGAAAGGAGTCCAGTAAAACACTGTTATTTCTTGGAGAGAATTAACCATAAACTTGATTTGCTTTATTCTTCACAAAAGAAGTACAGTAACTTTTAATAACACTGCTGACTGACGTCACTGTTGCCACAAAGTAAAAAGAAATCAATCGTACTGAGATTTCAAAAATAATAGAAACTGAAAGAAGGTCAAAATCTCAAAAATAAAAAATTAACTAAAAGGCGTCAAAAAATTTCAAAAAAATACAAACTAAAGTCAAAATTTAAAAATAATAGAAAAATAAAGGTCCAAATTTCAAAAATATACAAACTAAAAGTCAGAGTGAAATCAAACCGAAAGAAAAATACAAAAGTGCAAATAGAAGAAAAGAAAAGGAAAACCCACACAAACAGTAAAAGAAAAAAAAATTAATAATTCAAAACTGGATGACCAAATATGAAAAAATTCGCACGCAGAGATGTCCTCCCAGGTACTACCTATCAGCCTCCGCAGTTTCACTGTAGCAGGATCACAAGCAAAGCAAAGCAAAGCAAGCTCTCCACAGCTACTTCAATCGCACCGGCTGACAAATTTTCCCACAGCCACACTTTCTCCTTTACGTTACTTTTTACACACAGGACAATTGGCTTACCGAAATACGGAACACAAAAACCCAAACACATGTACTCACCTCAGACCCAAGAGATAACTCGGGCCAGGCGCTGTGCTGCCGCGCGACATAGGCAAGGCTCGTCAAGACACAACCACCGCTGAGAATCACAACACAACCAACCAACCGACAACTATAACCATACAACAACCTAACAACCAGACAAATCACTCCACAGACGAACACCAACAGCTCGAAACAACACGACAACCTTACAAAAACTGAAACCCAGTACGACAAACCACCAATACCAACACTGTCCCTAACTGTAAACGCACAGACATCAAAATGCACAACCAGGACAACTAACCTCTCCAACTTCACCACATCGAGATAGACACACGCACAACTTTACAATATCGAAACCAATAAATCACACGATCTCTCAACTGACCATCAGTGGATAAGACCGCTGCCAAACCAACTCTATGACTGACTATCACAACTCTCCGTAACAGACTCTCGCCACTGACTTCTTTGGTAATTGCCATAACAGACAATACCCACACGCTTATGCCCGCCATCAAACCACTCCCATTTATCCCTCCACCAGTTTTGCTCTCTCTCTCTCTCTCTCAATGACGCCGATATTTACAAAAAAAAAACCTACAAATATACATTCAATATACAACCATAAAGACCTCATTATAAAGACAGAAACAAGATAATTATTATGATATTTCTTCCAGCTCCTGAGATAGAGCTAAAAATGCCCCTGGCGTCATAAGCAACATCCTGCCACTGGACCCTACCTAAGATCAACCCCCCTCCCCCCCATCCACACCACGATCCTCGGAGGGCCACCGATTCCTCAGACCCCCAAGACCGGAGAATCCAGCTAACAAATGCCTCACTGCAAACGGATCCAAGAGATCTTCTCTAAAAGGCTGCTGGAATAGAACATATATACACACGTTAGGTCAAAGAAGAAGTGTTGGGACCTATGAGGCCATTCGAAGCTGAAACAGAAGCTTACAGAAAAAGATCTCAAAGGCGTAACAGGAGGCAAACCTCACAGTTCCTCTATGACGCAATTCTTCAATGAGGTTGGAAGGTAAGATGGAATAAAAAGAATATGAACGGAAGCACAGTAAAGGCAATGGAAGGGGCTGCATGTAAGGGCCTATGGGACGCTGCAGGGAACCTTAAGTAATGCCTGCAGTGCACCGCGTGAGGTGCACTGACGGCACTACCTCCCCACGAAGGCAACAAGACTGGTGGTTATTTTCATCATATTTTTATGGATTAAGGTAGAGAGTCCTCTGCGTAATCGGCCTCATACGACCCACTCCCATCTCCTGGGAATATTTCCATACTTCTAAAGAGATATAAAGGATGTCATTTCTTCTATTTCGTTCGAACTTATCAGGTTCCAACGGTCTTGGCTCCTGCCTCGCACTGAAGCTGTAATTTGGGGGGAAAAGTTTAAAACAAAATTGGACTTCTCCTTGGAAGTAGTTCAGCTGATGCCTGTTTTTGCTATACTCTCAGCCTCTCCACACCCTCATATCAAACGGTTGAATGTTGAAAACACCAAGTGCTTGCAGAACAGTTCTGCCGTCACAGGGAAAGAGTGAAATCCCCTTTAACATTAGCTTCTATTTCTTCAATAGCTGTTCAAATAACCACACGACTCCGACGTCTAAACTGAGGATTCCTGAGGATCACGCCTTCAATAAAAACACGTTGCTGTCAACTCCAAATTCGAGGCCAGCATCAGATTTAGAGCTTCGGCGAAGATGAGACAGAACCACGATGTTCCTCAGCACAAGACGAAAAATTAAATGTGAGTCAGACTCCGTTACGTTACCTTTAAAACCTTCAGAGTATTTGCAAGAATCTACTCATGGCAAATTCCACGAGAGTTATTGATGTCTTGTTGATATCTCCGAAGGAAGTACTTCATTTCCATTAAGTTTCATCAGCAACTGTTGCATCGTGAATCCCTAAAGATGGGAGGGAAATGAAAAAGTACAAAGGGGAAAAGAAAAAATGAAAATGCACACAAAAAAAACTAAAAGAAGAACTCGGGCAAACAGAAGACTCAAGATAAAATTACGACAGGAATGACTAAAGAAGGAAAGTCCACATAGGCAGAGATGTCCTCCCAGTACTACGTACAGACCAGCCTCCGCAATTTCATGACTGTAGTGATGTACAGACGGCCAACGAAGAATTGGCGTAGTTTCTTAGTTCATTGTTCGTTATGGAAATATTGCCATATGCAGATGCCAGATTATTTACTTAACAATAAATAACATTTCCTTTCAAAGGTGCTATACTTGAATAAATTACTTATTAGAATAGAGTAGACTTATTCAACGTATTAAAGATAATTATTTTGCAAAGTAAGGAAAATATATACCGATGGGTCCACGATTTCTAATTTTATTCTCAACTCTAGCTTTGTGACACCATACCAAAGATTTTGAAGTTGACTTTGCTGCCGCTCGAGTCTTGACTCAACGTATCGTACTGCACTGGGGTGTTGTCATTTTGTCTCCTACTGCCGATAAATAATACATCAAGGCGTTAACATTCTTTGAAAACGATGTTTAATTAAACTAATTTTGTCCTTTGATCAATAAAATAATTTGCATAACACATTTTAGTGGGCCTAAATTGGACTTTCTGATTTTCCCACATGATTAGCCTAGGTCTATACTCCTCTCGGATACGTAACATTAATGAATATTTAAATCGACAATATATATATATATTATTGATCTGCTTTATTTGACTATTCCGTTATTCTTGTTTTATTAGCCATGTTCGCCTTTCTTCTTATCCTTTTCATAATTGCTTTACATAATTAACTCAGACCTAGCTATTCAAAGTCAAAAGCATCATAAAAAAAAAATCAACCGAATATAATTCAGTCTTATTTTTTATCGAATTACTTGCATATCATCCTGTTTCATTTTGGACACGTTGGAAAGCTGTGGGAGTCAAAACTGACGAATACTTTAAGAAAGGCTTACTTTCCGTAAAGCTTTTCTTAGGTTGATCTTTCTGTAGTTATTCATTTCTTCTAAATAGAAATTAATTTCACATGTATACCTAGACCTACTACCATAAGCATATATAAGTAGCTAAAAGGATAAGAAATATGAAAGGTGACGTTCTCGTTTAAGCCTATTTCATATTTTTTTTTTTTTCAAGAAAAACCTACTGCTTTAATAAAGGGTTTGCTCTTTGACGGCTACAGGGTGTACACGAGTGTATGCACTATTTTTGTGGAATGAAAGATAAAGTTTCTTTGAACAGAGAATATTTTATAAACATGAATTTTAAGGTGTACGTTGTCGGTGCGGCAATTTTAAAATAACCGTTAGTTATCATTAGTGATGCTTTCACGAGATGGAGTTCGTAGTGAGAACTGAGAAGTCGGATCTAGTCGCCCGAGATGTAGAAGAGAGCGAGGTGGCGTATAGGAGTGATGGAAGGATTATGCCGATGTTTTTAATAAAGTATCTCCCAATAAAATGGTATTCTTTAGGTTTTGAAGAAAAAATGCATGCATCATTGAAACCGTTTCCCTCCCTATCCGTGGTATTCATTGGGCACCGATAAAAACAAAACGAAAAGAGTAAGCCTAACTGAATCTCTCATCATCAAAGATAAGTTTGCTTATTCGTTAGACTTATTCATTAGACAACTATCAAAGATTTCAAGTGTAGATTTAAAAATCTCTTCCTCTCCATCTAAAGTATTCATCAGACACCAGTCATAAGCGTAGAGCTAATTATGATTCCTGGGTTCAGCAATGTCGTGACGAGGCACTAGAATTCGAAGTTCACAAATGAATGTTTGCTCAGCAAACATTTACACTACTGTATTGTCTTGTTCTCTTGTGGGGCTTCGAGGTGTTCCACCTCTAGGCCCATGTTCTAAATTTTGCCGTTCTTTAAACAATTTGATTCATCTATGTATGGTTCTCTCCGGTTTATTCGGCTTTCTTGATATCTCTCCAACAGGAACTTGCACCGAATGCAATGCAATAATTCTCTCGCTCATCGAGGGATGTTTCTTAGACCGATAAATGACATATTGACATTAGATTCCCGGGCACATAACATCAAAAGCAATAGAGTGAGGTCGCCTGGTTCAAACTGTTAGGATATCGTTTTTTTTTTTTTTAATTTGAGAATATTTTGTGAGATTCCAATGTTTTCTGTAAATTTAACAAATGGAATAGTTCAACTACCTTGAATTTTAATATTGAAATGATAATTTAAGGACTATGTTTATGCGATACTACAAGCGATAGGTGTCTCCTATCTATTTGGTAATGTATATCTATGGTTTTGTGATATGACGTTTTTTTATCACTTCGTTTCGTTCATGTCAATTTTGCTATATGGAAAACAGTTTTACACAATAACATAACATAATGTTCTAAAAATATCAGTGCCGGTTTTTAACGTCATTACATATGATTTGTTCCATTTTTGAAAAGAAAAATCGATAAATAAGGCATGAATCGTGCGTCAGGCAGGTGAACGAAATATGAAACTCTGCCAATAGTTTTTTGGCCGACAGTACCTACTGTACACTTATCTCTTCCTGCAACTTCATGACCTCAGAGATGACGATCAGCTGATCGGACAATGATGAGGCTCAGCTTAAAATCTTTCTGACTGAAACAAAGGGACGTCTCCAGTCCAACAATACTATTTGGCTGTTGTGGGTTTTCATCCTCCATTCTCAGACTCATTGAGTTGAGAGAGAGAGAGAGAGAGAGAGAGAGAGAGAGAGAGAGAGAGAGAGAGAGAGAGGTATCAAGGCTGAGGGAATTAATCATTGGTAATGATAAATATCGCTTATAAAAAATATCAGTGAATATATATCAATGCTTCATGAAAAGAAAATAACCCCAACTTATTCACAATAAAATCAAAGCATTTTACCTTAAATGGAACATCAGACACATCGCTGAAACATCCGGCTCTTTAAACAGAACACAAAAATAAATAAATAAAAATAAAAAAAGAAGACTATGCTTTTTCCTACGCTATAGCATTGATTATACCAGAGAACATAATGCAACGTTATCTGTTTGATTACAAAAGCCAGCAAACAGAATCGTAACATCTCGACATGTCACGAGATGAAAGACAATCGGCAAATCTCTCCCCAACCCTCAATTCAAACTCTTACTTTCAGACTGCAACACTTTGATGCTCGACCCAAACACCGGAAATCTTCTATTCCATTTCTCAAAAATGGAAGACAATCATTCCAGTTCTGAATGATTCAACTCTCCTTGTGGCCTCTAAGATCTGAAATGTTTCGCTTTCAACACGGAGAAAGGGAACACTTCCATTCCTGGATCCACGTCTGGACTTGCCGTCGTCAAGTTCGGGGCCGGCCTCTCTCACCAGAAGACGCCTCGGTAAGATCTTTGGGAAATGGCATAATTGATTTAGGGGCAAACCTCGGACGAAACCACTACAATTGTTTGTTCGAAATTCTACGCAAATGAGGCTAAACGAGGATACTCCTGTGCTAATGATAACCAGGATCGTTATGATGAACATCGAGGGAAAGAATCTCACACAGGAAATGTAATTCAAAACTTCAAAAGAAAAAAAGAAAAAAAAAAAAAAGCAAAGACGGACGAGAGGACAACGGAATAAGAGCACAGGATCTGGTTCCCTCAAGGGCGATCAGGCACAACTGTTTGTACCATTGCCACGACATGCCACGAATTCAGATCTGGCAATGAGGGCACAGCCTGATGCCCTGGTTTTTGTCCTTCTCCCTACCCGCCCCCCCACCCCCACCCCGACCACTCCCCTACTCTCGTTCCATCTCACGGCCTCCTCTGGGTATAAAAGGGCCTCAGCTCTTGCAAAGGCAGATCACTCACTCGTGGGACATCGGCGTCGCCTGAAGGAAACCCACCCTCCCAGCGATCTCCACAATGGCCTCCTGGATTAGCTTGGTAATGGCACTCAGTGATGTGTTGGAATCTACAGAATCCATCTCTCTCTCTCTCTCTCTCTCTCTCTCTCTCTCTCTCTCTCTCTCTCTCTCTCGTTCCTACGTCCACATACACGAAGGAAATAATGGCATTTCTAAGTCGCTTCTATCGCCCTACAGGACTTTGTTCCCCAACATTTAGTGGAAAAGGCGAAAATATACACTAACTTCCTTTTGCTTCTTTGGATCGCTTTCTATTTCTTCATATTTATGGTAATCATGGAACTCTTTACCTATTGCTTTTTCTTAAGACATTCCTGCACTCATTCATACACAAGCTCCCATTTACAGGCAGAAGGATAAGCACGAACATTCATCCAGTGGACAGCAACTCGTGCATTTGAGAGTCGACTTGAATCCAAGGAATCATATCATTGGGCTGATTCCTTTGTCTCTCTATGCAACTCGATCCTACATTATAATATTAGTGACTCTGATTCGAAAGACGGAATTTATACATACACAACCATAATCACACAGGATTTTTCAAACCCTTCCTCTTTCCATGAAGGTGAAAGCAAATCTTTACACTCATATCAAAATTCAAAGCATATAACTGATGTCATTATGATAATAACTTTCCATTTATCTACTCTAATAACTTTCGAACATTCTCTTTCTGTTAAAAGATAACCTTACATAGAGCACAGAATGGCCAATTTTCCAAATATTAATATGAAAAATTTATGGATTTTCAGGTTGTGTTGTCTGTCTTCACAGTTAGCACTCTAAGTTTTGCCTGGACCAGATGGAGCCTACAACATACCTCAAGTAGGACCGGAAGGCGTTCCCACCCAGTATTTTGTCCTTCACAGAGAATGGTACTTATAAATATGGCCATGATACTGGTGAAGGAGCCTTCGAGAGTGCAAAGTCTACAAGGGTTGGACACCAAGATGGAAGGTTTGGCTATGTTGACCCTGATGGCAATTCCGTGAATCTTCAATACACAGCTGGTGAGGCTGGTTTTGTCCCATCAGGATCTCACCTCCCACAACCACATCCTGACTTCCATAAGGCCCATGCTGCTGCAAGGGCTCGTCCACCTTTCGTTGATCCCCTGGCCAACCCAAATGCTGATGCTTCTTATGGTTTCCAGTTTGCTGGAGAGGGACAAACAAGATCAGAGCAAAGTGATGCCACTGGAAATGTCCGAGGATCTTACTCCTACACAGACGATGATGGAATCACAAGAACCTACTCTTACACTGCAGGTCGTGGCACTGGCTTCGTTGTAGAAGGTAACGACCTTCCACTCTCGCCTCCAACTCCTGAATCTTCTCCATCTACTCCAGCAGCTACACGACAATCTTCTTCAGGTACCAGATTCCCCTCAAGTAGCAGAGCAACAGGATCATTAGGATCCTTCTCCTCCTCCTCCTCCTCTGGTTACAGGTCACCTGCTGCAGGTTCTGCGGCATCTTCCTCTTCTGCTGTTGCTGTTAGAGTGCAATGGAACCTTTTCCTCTTCACAAAGTGGGGCCTCTTCTTCACAAGTTCAGCTAATGATGATGGCTCTTACTCTTTCTCCTTCAATGCAGCTGACCATTCTCGTTCAGATCTGCTGATGCTGACCTTAATGTACAGGGACAGTTTTCTTTGTTGCTGATGATGGTGTCAGGAGGAGGGTTGACTATCAAGCAGGAGCTAACAGAGATTCACTGCATCTGGTGATCATCTCCCAACTGCCCCAACTTCACACACACCTGCCTCCTCCCAGTCCTCTGCCTCCCGTCCATCAACTTACCGAGCCCCATCAGCTTCACCTCAGGGTTCTGCAGCACCACATTCTCTACCCTACGTCCATCTTCTCTCGCTGCTCCTCAACCTACTCTTCTGGTGCTCGTCCCTCCTCTTCCTCATCTCGTTCAGCTATCGAAGAAGCTAATACCCTCAGTGAACTCAGACCAGATGGAAGTTATGCTTTTGCTTATGAAACGTCCAGCCACTCAAGGAAAGAAGCAGGTGACACCAACAACAATGTTGATGGAGATTTTGCCTTTGTTGCTGATGATGGTCAACGACGACAGATCCAATATCAAGCTGGTTCTGACACTGGATTCATTGCTGAGGGATCCCACATTCCTGTAGGTCCTATTGTCCCTGGAGCACCTTCTGGTCAGCCTACAGGTAGGATTACTCCTGTAAAAGAAGTCCCTTTCATTGACCCGTTAGCTAATTCCAATGCTGATGCTTCCTATAACTTTGCCTTTGACTCTGAACAGTATTCAAGATCAGAGACGGCAGATGCTGATGGAAATGTTAGGGGAACCTACACTGTCGTAGATGATGACGGAACCAGACGCACCGTTCGCTTCCGTGCTGGAGAAGGTATTGGTTTCGAACCTCAAGAGTTGTCTTCTTCAAGGGGACCTCCCCCATCTCGAAAATCTCCCTCCTCCTCTTCCTCCCGTCACACAGAAGGAACAGTTGGCTCACCATCTTCCCCTGCAGGAGCATTTGCTGCTTCACCATCATCTCAAGTTGGAACGTTCTCTTCATCGTCACCTAGTGCCTCAACACGACCATCTTCCCCCTCACAGTATTCTGCTCCTTCTTCACAAAGACACAGTCCAGAAAACTTCAAACTCACTCAGTACGACGCCTCAAAGAACCCCAATAAATTTGGATACGTCTTAACTTTCAACTGATAAAGGACTCGGCCGCACCTTTCTTACAAACAATTGTGGGAGTGTGATGTTAATAAACGGGATGAACCTTAATTAGTCTTAGTTAATAATATTTTTATTATGAAACTAATGTATTATATTTTCTCACTATCACAGTACCTGCATTACCATGACAAGCAAAGCTTTGGCACATGTAAATAAAAACAATAAAAAGTGAGCAGAGTAAAACCCATCTTTATTCAACCTTCATTTTACCTACGATTTCTGGCCATTTGGCTTAAATATAGGTGAATATAATAAGAAACGAATTAATATAAAATAATATCAAGACACACAACAATAGTGATAAATTCATCTCGCATTTCTTTCCTAAAACAAATACAAACAGCCACAACCTTCCGGTGAATCTAACAAACAGATCGTCAACTCATTGCTGGCTGCCTAAAGATTTCATGCGATCTTTTTTGGTGTAGAAAACACACTATGATTTTGGTTGATGCTTACTGTGAACCGCCTACAATGTTTAAATATAACAGGTACCTCTCTCTCTCTCTCTCTCTCTCTCTCTCTCTCTCTCTCTCTCTCTCTCTCTCTCTCTCTCTCTCATCAGCCTTGTTCATAGAATGTGAATTGCACACACTGAGAGCAATCAGTTCACCAACAATCATTAGAACCTGATTGTTATGTCATTCAAACACCAAAGAGGAAATTCTAATCGACTGTGTTGAGCTAAAATCGAGGAAGATCAAGGCACACGGATAACAACAGCATCTCATGGAAAAATTTGCCAATACCCAGAAGTTTATCACTCTCTCGTGCTATCTCCTTTAAGGTAAAAATATAAAAGAGTATAATATATATTATTGTATATATAAATAAATAAACATATACTGCAACGAAGGAAAACCTTTCCCAAGTCAACTCGCCCTCCAAGCTTAGAAAAGGAGTCCAGTAAAACAACTGTTATTTCTTGGAGAGAATTTACCATAAACTTGATTTGCTTTATTCTTCACAAAAGAAGTACAGTAACTTTTAATAACACTGCTGACTGACGTCACTGTTACCACAAAGTTAAAAGAAATCAATCGTACTGAGATTTCAAAAATAATAGAAACTAAAAGAAGGTCAAAATCTCAAAAATAATATTAACTAAAAGGTCAAAATATCAAAAAAAAATACAAACTAAAAGGTCAAAATTTCAAAAATAATAGAAAATAAAAGGTCAAAATTTCAAAAATAATACAAACTAAAAGGTCAGAGTGAAATACAAACCGAAAGAAAAATACAAAAGTGCAAATAGAGAAGAAAAGGAAAACCCACACAAACAGGTAAAAGAAAATATAAATGACAACTGGAATGACCAAATATGAAAAATTCGCAACGCAGAGATGTCCTCCCAGTACTACCTATCAGCCTCCACAGTTTCACTGTAGCAGGATCACAAGCAAAGCAAAGCAAAGCAAAGCAAGCTCTCCACAGCTACTTCAATCGCACCGGCTGACAAATTTTCCCACAGCCACACTTTCTCCTTTACGTTACTTTTTACACACAGGACAATTGGCTTACCGAAATACAGAACACACAAAACCCAAACACATGTACTCACCTCAGACTCCAGAGACTCGGGGCCAGGCGCTGTGCTGCCCGCTGGACATAGGCTAGGCTCGTCAAGACACAACCACCGCCGAGAATCACAACACAAAACAACCAACCGACAACTATAACCATACAACAACCTAACACCCAGACAAATCACTCCACAGACGAACACCAACAGCTCGAAACAACACAACAACCTTAAAACAACTCGAACCCAGTACGACAAACCACCAACACCAACACTGTCCCTAACTGCCAACTCACAGACATCAAAATGCACAACCAGCACAACCAACCTCTCCAACTTCACCACATCGAGATAGACAC
Source organism: Macrobrachium nipponense (assembly GCF_015104395.2). Taxonomy (NCBI): domain Eukaryota; kingdom Metazoa; phylum Arthropoda; class Malacostraca; order Decapoda; family Palaemonidae; genus Macrobrachium; species Macrobrachium nipponense. Next base: position 66,602,029 of record NC_061091.1, read on the forward strand.
ACGCTCAACAACTTTACAATATCGAAACCAATAAATCACACGATCTCTCAACTGACCATCAATGGATAAGACCGCTGCCAAACCAACTCTATGACTGACTATCACAACTCTCCGTAACAGACTCTCGCCACTGACTTCTTTGGTAATTGCCATAACAGACAATACCCACACGCTTATGCCCGCCATCAAACCACTCCCATTTATCCCTCCACCAGTTTTGCTCTCTCTCTTTCTTTCTCTGCCTCTTTCACGCAACCCTCGAAGATGTTGTCAAATTTAAACCACCATCTTACTCCTCCATATCATGACCTCAGAGATGACGATCAGCTGATCAGACAATAATACAATTCCGCTTAGAATCTTTTTGATTGATACAACGGGACGTCTCCAGTCCAACAAGTATTGTGACCTTTCATACCCAACCATTAGGTCCACTAAGACTGGAGACGACAGACAAAAAGACAGATAGAGAGAGAGAGAGCAAAAATGGAACGTAACGCTTCATCAAAGCTTAAAAACCCAACTTATTCACAAGGAAATTAAAGCACTTCATATTAACATAAATGCAAAGATGTTGATAATCTAGAACCCCTTTTAATCAATGAAATACAGTCCATACCTTTCACTACGCTAAGGGACTGATGAAACCTAAGAAGATCAATTATTTGTTGCTTGGCCAGTTACTGAAATGACTCCAAACTGAATGAAAATGTTCAACGCCTCGTGAAAGTAGAAGAAATGAACGAATGTTACCCCAGTAACAAACTGGTTTCATAACAACAAATGTTTTACACACGATTAAATTCCACGACAAGGGACAAATATTCTTCATACATGATTCAGTTTCAGGCCAAAAGACAAATGTACTTCATATATGATTCAATTCCAGGCCAATGAATAAATGTTCGTTATACATGATTCAATTCCAGGAAAAAGAACAAACGTTCTTCATACATCATTCAACTCCAGGCCAATGAACAAATGTTCTTCAAACATAATTCAATTCCAGGCCTAAGACCAAATGTTCTTCATACATGATTCAATTCAAGGAGAAAGGACAAATGTTCTGAACACATGAATCAATTTCTATCCAAAGGACAAATGATCATCATATATGATTCAATTTCAAGATAAAGAAAAATGTTTTTCATACATGATTCAATTCCAGGAAAAGGAACAAACGTTCTTCATACATGATTCAATTCCAGGCCTAAGGACAAATGATCTTCATACATAATTCAATTCCAAGACAAAGCGCAAATGTTTTTCATATATAATTCAATTCCAGGCTAAAGGAAAAACGTACTGAATACATGATTCAATTCCAGACTAAAAGAAAAATGTCCATACAGGATTCAATTCCAGAACAAAGGACAAAACCCATAAATTCAAAGTCTTACAGACTGGAACCTTAAATGGTTTAATTCCAGTTCTGTAGAATGGAACAATGATTCCAATTCGAAAACGCCGCAACTATTTCACTGTGGCTCTAAGAAATGGAATGTTTCACTTTCAACTCTATAAATGGAACTCTTCAGTTCCAGACGACGCTTCCAGACTACACGACTATGCCCAATGGAGGTGGAACCTTCGTCAGAACTTCGGGAAATTCCAAAATTTATTTAGGTGCAAACACCAAAGGAAACCGCTTCAATCGTCTACAGGAAATTCAATACAAATCTGGTTGAATGATAATATTCCTGCGTCAATCACATCGAAGATCATTGTGATCAATGTCGAAGGAAAGAATCCCACTCAGCAAATGTAATTCAAAACTCCAAAAATCACATAAAAAGCAAAGACGGACGAGACACAACGGAATATGAAGCAAAGGATCTGGTTCTCTCAAGGGCGATCAGGCACAACTATTTACAGTCCACGAATGCACTGATTTCTGGCCTTCTCCCCCTACCAACCTCCCTCTGAACTTGCTCACCCCCACCCCGCCCACTCCCGCTGCTCTCGTTCCGTCTCACGGCCTCTCTGGGTATAAAAGGGCCTCAGCTCTTGCAAAGGCAGATCACTCACTCGTGGGACATCGGCGTCGCCTGAAGGAAACCCACCCTCCCAGCGATCTCCACGATGGCCTCCTGGATTAGCTTGGTAATAGCACTCAGTGATGTGTTGGAATCTACAGAATCAAACTCTCTCTCTCTTCTCTCTCTCTCTCTCTCTCTCTCTCTCTCATATGTCCACATTCACGAAGGAAAAAAGGGGCATTTCTGATTTTTCGTGGCAAAAGCATATATACATAAATTAGCTACCTTCGCCTTCTTGGCCAAGCTGACTATTGTTTTGTATCTGTGGTAATCATAAATCCTTTTTCCTATTAATCTTTCTTTGGACGTTTTCAACCTCAATTATACTTTCTTTACATTAATTAGACAAGTTAATTTCATTTCTAATTAATATTTTTATCTATTTGAATATGAATCACAAACGCAGAGTTTAATTTGTGCAGCCATGCCAATTTCAGTCACTTAACAAAAGAAATACTTTCTGCAAAAACAAGACAACAAATTTTTGCACTGATGTTAAAATTCACAGCATATGATATATACTGTGATGTCTCTTCTAACAGATTTAATACCTGCTATTTATTACTAAGGGTAATCTTAAAAGTTAGTACAGAAGACCCAAATTTCTATTTATAAAACGAATTTTTATTATTTGCAGGTTGTGTTGTCTGTCTTCACAGTTAGCACTCTAAGTTTGCCTGGACCTGATGGGGCCTACAACATACCTCAAGTAGGAACTGGAAGGCGTTCCCAGTATTTTGTCCTTCACAGAGATGGTACTTATAAATATGGCCATGATACTGGTGAAGGAGCCTTCGAGAGTGCAAAGTCTACAAGGGTTGGACAGCAAGATGGAAGGTTTGGCTATGTTGACCCTGATGGCAATTCCGTGAATCTTCAATACACAGCTGGTGAGGCTGGTTTTGTCCCATCAGGATCTCACCTCCCACAACCACATCCTGACTTCCATAAGGCCCATGCTGCTGCAAGGGCTCGTCCACCTTTCGTTGACCCTCTGGCCAACCCAAATGCTGATGCTTCTTATGGTTTCCAGTTTGCTGGAGAGGGACAAACAAGATCAGAGCAAAGTGATGCCACTGGAAATGTCCGAGGATCTTACTCCTACACAGACGATGATGGAATCACAAGAACCTACTCTTACACTGCAGGTCGTGGCACTGGCTTCGTTGTAGAAGGTAATGACCTTCCACTCTCGCCTCCAACTCCTGAATCTTCTGGCTCTACTCCAGCAGCTACACGACAATCTTCTTCAGGTACCAGATTCCCCTCAAGTAGCAGAGCAACAGGATCATTAGGATCCTTCTCCTCCTCCTCCTCCTCTGGTTACAGGTCACCTGCTGCAGGTTCTGCGGCATCTTCCTCTTCTGCTGTTGCAGTTAAGAGTGCAAGTGGAACCTTTTCCTCTTCACAAAGTGGGGCCTCTTCTTCACAAAGTTCAGCTAATGATGATGGCTCTTACTCTTTCTCAATGCAGCTGACCATTCTCGTTCAGAATCTGCTGATGCTGACCTAATGTACAGGGACAGTTTTCTTTTGTTGCTGATGATGGCGTCAGAAGGAGGGTTGACTATCAAGCAGGAGCTAACAGAGGATTCACT
>NC_061091.1:66606165-66626388 GCF_015104395.2 Macrobrachium nipponense
CATCTCGTTCACCTTTTCGAAGAAGCTAATACCCGCAGTGAACTCAGACCAGATGGAAGTTATGCTTTTGCTTATGAAACGTCCAGCCACTCAAGGAAAGAAGCAGGTGACACCAACAACAATGTTGATGGAGATTTTGCCTTTGTTGCTGATGATGGTCAACGACGACAGATCCAATATCAAGCTGGATCTGACACTGGATTCATTGCTGAGGGATCCCACATTCCTGTAGGTCCTATTGTCCCTGGAGCACCTTCCGGTCAGCCTACAGGTAGGATTACTCCTGTAAAAGAAGTCCCTTTCATTGACCCGTTAGCTAATTCCAATGCTGATGCTTCCTATAACTTTGCCTTTGACTCTGAACAGTATTCAAGATCAGAGACGGCAGATGCTGATGGAAATGTTAGGGGAACCTACACTGTCGTAGATGATGACGGAACCAGACGCACTGTTCGCTTCCGTGCTGGAGAAGGTATTGGTTTCGAACCTCAGGAGGTGTCTTCCTCAAGGGGACCTCCCCCATCTCGAAAATCTCCCTCCTCTTCCTCTCCATCACACAGAGGAACAGTTGGCTCACCATCTTCCCCTGCAGGAGCATTTGCTGCTTCACCATCATCTCAAGTTGGAACGTTCTCTTCATCGTTACCTAGTGCCTCAACACGACCATCTTCCCCCTCACAGTATTCTGCTCCTTCTTCACAAAGACACAGTCCAGAAAACTTCAAACTCACTCAGTACGACGCCTCAAAGAACCCCAATAAATTTGGATACGTCTTAACTTTCAACTGATAATGGACTCAGGTGCACCTTTCTTACAAACAACTATGGGAATGTGATGTTAATAAACGGGATGAACCTTACTTAGTCATAGTTAATAATATTTTTATTATGAAACTAATGTATTATATTTTCTCACTATCACAGTATCTGCATTACCATGACAAGCAAAGCTTTGGCACATGTAAATAAAAACAATAAAAAGTGAGCAGAGTAAAACCCATCTTTATTCAACCTTCGTTTTACCTATGATTCCTACACATAGGACCAGACTCCCATAAATACCATGAATATAACTGACCATGACAAGCAAAATACAAAATAGTAAGACTGGAATAAATATAACACCTCATCAAAATAAGCAACAATGCTGATAAATTTGTCTCACAAAAAGGATACCACTGCAATTTAGTTATAAATTTACAGAAACTATCTGCTTCCTCTATCATGGCTAAATTCTATGTATAGGCAAACTAATTAATCTTCACTTGGTTGTAGATCAACAAAAAATTCAATAATTATTCCTAATTAATTATAATTTATTAATGAAAACAAATTCACACTGCCACAATCTGTCAAATTTTCCGTTGAACCTAACAACCAGATCGTATCCTCACTGGTTGCTGCCTAAACCTCTCATGTTATCTGTCTTGGTTTAAAAAATACAAGTGTCTTACTCAACTACAATAAGACTTCAGCTGAGGCCTACTATGAAACGTTTCAGATTAAACATACATACAAAAATCTCTCTCTCTCTCTCTCTCTCTCTCTCTCTCTCTCTCTCTAGTCTCTTCCTCTCTCTTCTCTCTCTCTCTCTTTCTCAGATCCTTGCCTTTGCTTACAGGATGTGAATTGTACTCGCTGACAGTAATTAGTTCACCAACAAAACCTACAGACGTAAAATGTAGTTAATCGACTGTGTTGAGTCACAACAAAGGTGTAACAAGCCATAGGGCTAGCAATCTCATCTTTTGAAAAACTTGTCGAGATCCGGAAGTTCAATCAAATCTGGTGCTCTTTCTAATAAATAAAAAAACAAAAAACAGAGAGAGAGAGAGAGAGAGAGAGAGAGAGAGAGAGAGAGAGAGAGAGAGAGAGAGAGACCTTACCTTACCTTACAGACCTTACATCTTGTTCGGGTTGCCCCAGGTCCCTCAGTGTGAGGCACCTCTAATGTCCACCAGAGAGTTGCTAGTACATCTTCCGGTATATTTTGCATCTTCCAATCTTGGATGGTCTGGGATGCAGCTGAGATATTTGTCGAGCTTATTCTTAAACACATCTACGCTCACTCCTGATATATTCCTCAGATGAGCTGGCAACGCATTGAATAGACGCTGCATTATCGATGCTGGTGCGTAGTGGATTAATGTCCTTTGTGCTTTTCTTATTTTTCCTGGTATAGTTTCCGGCACTATTAATCTACCTCTGCTTGCTCTTTCTGATATTTTTAGCTCCATGATGTTTTCGGCTATTCCTTCTATCTGTTTCCATGTCTGAATTATAATGTAGCGTTCTATTCTCCTTTCTAGACTATAAAATTTTAAGGTTTGTAGTCTTTCCCAGTAGTCAAGGTCCTTAACTTCTATTCTTGCTGTAAAGGACCTTTGTACACTCTCTATTTGTGCAATATCCTTTTGATAGTGTGGGTACCATATCATACTGCAATATTCAAGTGGACTACGAATATATGTTTTATAAAGCATAATATGTGTTCAGCTTTTCTTGTTTTGAAGTGCCGTAACAACATTCCCATTTTTGCTTTACCTTTAGCCAATAGAATTGCTATTTGATCATTGCATAACATATTCCTATTCATCATCACACCAAGGTCTTTAACTGCTTCCTTATTTGTGATTGTCTCATTATTATGCCCCCTATATGCATATAGCTTTCCTTCTCTGTCTCCATAATTTATTGATTCAAATTTATCAGAGTTAAATACCATCCTATTTTCCTCTGCCCAATCATACACTTTGTTATGGTCTCTTTGTAGCTCGTTCCTATCTTCATCACAAGTAGTTTCTCTACTTATTCTTGTGTCATCGGCGAAACTACTCACTACCGAGTCCTTAACATTACTGTCTATGTCCGCAATCATAATAACAAACAGTAATGCAGCTAACACCGTACCTTGTGGCACACCGGAAATTACCTTAGCTTCATCCGATTTCTCATCGTTTGCAATAACTATCTGTTTTCTGTTGTGTAAAAATTCTTTTAACCATCTTCCTACTTTATCCACTATATTATGTTTTCTAATTTTCTTTGCTAATATTTTATGGTATACCTTGTCAAAAGCTTTTGCAAACTCTAGATAAATCACATCTGTTTCATTTCCGCTTTTCATATTCTTGTATATGTTCTCATGGTGGACTAACAGTTGCGTTTGTGTACTTTTTCCAGGTACGAAACCATGTTGTCCTATATTAAACAGATTATTTTTTATTAAATGTTTCATAATATTTTTCTTCATTACCCTTTCATACACTTTCATAAAATGTGATGTTAGACTCACTGGCCTATAATTACTTGCCTCTAGTCTTGATCCACTTTTGAATGTAGGGGTAATATATGCTAATTTGTGCTCATCATAAATCATGCCTGTATCTACACTTTGTCTTAATAATATTGCAAGTGGCTTTGCAATAGAATGAACTACTTTCTTCAACAAAATAGCAGAAACACCACCAGGCCCTGCGGCAGCTCCATTTTTAATTTCATTAATAGCCTGCACAATATCAGCTTCATTATTATCTATGTCAGCTAAATATTCACTATTTTCGTCCCTTACTTCTATATCATTATCTTCATTATCAATTCTAGGGGTGAATTCTCTCTTATATCGTTCTGCCTATAGTTTGCATATTTCCTTTTTTTCATTTGTTAATCTCCCTTCAATTCTTTGGGGGACCTACTTCTATTCTTCTTTTATTCATCTTTTTCGCGTATGAGTATAATAGTTTCGGGTTTTGCTTGATATTTACTAGGGTATTTTCTTCCAAGTCCCGTTTTTCATTTTCTTTTGATTGTATAACCTTTTGTTCTGCATTTTCTATCTGACTTTTTAGTTCTATAACTTTTTCTTTTGCAAGACCTTTTTTCCACTTTCTGATTTTCTGGAACAAGATCCTTCTGTCTCTTGGTATGCATGACTGATGTTTACTTTTCTTCTTCTGTATATATTTATCCACTATTTCCTCTAATATTTTATATAATATCTCCGTATTTACCCTTATGTCGTCACTTACGAAAATGTTATCCCAATCTTTGTTTAATTCTTCATTTATTTCTGACCATTTTAAATTTTTACTGTAGAAGTTGTATTTTCCATATCCTTCCCACTTTTTCATTTCTTGCTTATCTCTGTTTTCACTTGCTTTGGAATGGACTGTTAATTCTATGACATTATGGTCTGAAATACTCGCATTATAAATTATTATTTCTTTAACATAATTCACCTCGTTCACAAATACTAGGTCTAAAGTATTTTCCTTTCTTGTTGGCAGGTGATTTATTTGTTGAATGTTGTATTCTAGTAGCATATCTAATAGCTTTTCGAATTGCCTCTTATCTTCTGCACTACTAATACTCTCTTTTTTATATGTATAAATACAACCACAATCTCCTATTCGTTCTTTCCAGTCTACGAAAGGAAAGTTGAAGTCTCCAGATAGGAGAATAGTCCAGTCCTTGTGATTTCTATATATATCATCCAATTTTTCTATTATTTAGTCAAACTCTTTAGTATTAGGGGTCTATATATTACTATGTTCATTAATGTTTCAGATTCAAATTCTACCGCTATTAGTTCACATTCTGAGTTACTATATTTCTCATATATTTTTTCTTGTTTTTTGTCTTTCCCATATATTACGGTTCCCCCTTGATTCCTATTTTTTCTATCTGATCTATAAGTTTGGATCCCTTTTATTTGATCATCATTCCCAGTCTCTTGGGAATACCAGGTTTCACTTACATTCATTATATCTATTTTCTTTTCAATTTGGGTTAGTTCTTCTAAGTGCTCTATTTTTCTTTTTGAGTTACTAGTAACTAAACCCTGTGCATTCATCACTATGATGGTTTGTGTGTTTTCTCCTTCATTTAATATGGGTAATAATAAGGATTTTCCCATGTCTCTTTCCTGTTCTGGTATGCTGGTTTTTTTTTTTCATTTCCAGGAATTCTGACATTAAAAAATCCAACTTTTCCATAATATTTGATCTTCCTTCATCATAGTTAGTTCATTGTGCTGAATTTTGGTGCAATCTGCCGTATCTGCAATATCCTCTTGCATCATAAATACAGTTCTTATCTCTTGAGTTGTATCTTGGAGCTGATGCTTGGAAATTTTTTGCAGACACTGCATATTGCAGTGATGGCTTGGTTTTTTCTTTTACCTGATAATCTTTGTTCCTCTCTTTATTTATTTCTTTCTTATTTTGGATTTTATTACTTGATTGATTATTTATTTGATTTTGATTCATGGCTACAGGGTGCATATATTTACATTTTTTGTCGAACTTACATCCTTTTCCTTCTTTTAGGTTTCTGCATATTTTTGGATGTAGATCTCTGCAATCATCCTGATAGCCATCTAGGTATGCACATTTACCATATATTTCATAGTTGTGACATACCTCAGGATGTTTGTAGTAACATCTTTCTCCAAATCTGCAATTCCCTCTTTTTAAAAGGTTGCAGACTTTGTCTTTCTTGTCTATTTTTTCCTCTCTCCCATCATTGTTCAAATCTGGGTAGAGCCTCTTCGGGATTTTCTTTTGTGTTGTCATATCGTTATTTATTTCTTCATATGTATGCTGCTTGATTGCCTCATATGCAGTATCAATGAGTATCTCTGCATCCATACTTTTATCTTGTTCTTTGTTTTCCTTATTTTTTCTGTCATTTCAGTTTTGTTTACTTCTCTTCCATTTTCCTCTTCTTCTTCCTCTTCCTCTTCCTCTTCTTCTTCATCCTCAACTATTTGTACATTCAGTCTTGATTTAATAACATTGTCTATCCATGATAGACATGTTGAGCAAAATATTCTGGTATCTTTTCTCACATCTTGCATTACCTCAGCACATTGCGGATGAGTCGGAATGTTGCATGCAGAACATTTTCTGATCAGGTTTTGTGGATTTACTATGCTATACCACACCTTACACAATTTGCATGCTTTTGGCATTCTTTTTTCTAATGCATCAATTAGGATATTCACAATGTTCACCTTATTCATTTTCTTTGTGGGAATATGTTGGTTTAAGTATATTTTCTTTATGAGACTCTTGACCACTTGGGTTTTATTTGGAACTTCTTCAATTGTTTACAAGATGTTTTCTGTTGATTTGTTCCAGTTTGAAGGATCATATCCTTCTAATATATCTATGAATGCTTTTGTATCTTTTTGGTTAGGACTGTTGTTGATCTCATATATCAGAAATGCCAGCTCCCTTCCTGCTACCTCATCATATTGCATATCTGCTAAACACGCTAAATTTCGCCATTTTTTGCCACAGTTAGAACTTACTGCCAACTTGATCTGATTAACAGTATTTCACTTGATAAACTAACTTAGTAGACACTTTATCCTACTTTTTTCACACGGATCTTATCACCGATAATTCACGAACACTTCTAGATACTTCTCAAATTCTAGAAGTAAGTTAAACGCGTGATATCTGTTGATTAATCAGACTGTGCGCGGGAACGTCTCACCAAGCAAAATTGCTACGAGAGAGAGAGAGAGAGAGAGAGAGAGAGAGAGAGAGAGAGAGAGAGAGACCGATTGATTGATTGTATTATAGTTCATAACATCTTTGGTTTTACAATTATCAGTTCAAAAGGAAATATAGGGCTGCCCACGTCAGAAGCAATCGCCAAATTTGACTCCACTGCTACCACAAAATCAAGGGGGGTCATTTGGGGGGTGGGGGGCCAACTGCCATCCCCAAGACTCAAGTTGCCCCCCAAGCCTCAACTTGCCCCCCGCCCAAATCTCAACTTGGCCCCTCTCACCCCTAAGCCCCAAAAAGTAACAGTATGTTTTCTTTTCGAATGTACAATCATAAATACATGAAATTTCTCGAAATATTACGTTTCTTGATCCTTGTCTGTCTACTATAATAGCTACCAGTGATGATGAGATAAACAAACAGTAGTGGGAGTATGTAATTTTGATGAAATACCTTGCACATGTGTTTTCAAAAACATATATAATTGCTCAAAGTAAAAAAAAACAGCTGAATAGGCTCGCTTCGCTTGCCAAACCGTCTTTGTCTCACCTCCCCCCACCCCCTCAACAAAAATCTGAAATGACGCCAATGCACAAAATACAAACAAAAATAAAAATCAAAGATAAAAGTAATATTTTAAAATAAAAATGAGTGAAAGACTTATTAGAAATGATCTGAAATCGTGACTATCAACTCAATGACGCCGATATTTACAAAAAAAAAACCTACAAATATACATTCAATATACAACCATAAAGACCTCATTATAAAGACAGAAACAAGATAATTATTATGATATTTCTTCCAGCTCCTGAGATAGAGCTAAAAATGCCCCTGGCGTCATAAGCAACATCCTGCCACTAGACCCTACCTAAGATCAACCCCCCTCCCCCCCATCCACACCACGATCCTCGGAGGGCCACCGATTCCTCAGACCCCCAAGACCGGAGAATCCAGCTAACAAATGCCTCACTGCAAACGGATCCAAGAGATCTTCTCTAAAAGGCTGCTGGAATAGAACATATATACACACGTTAGGTCAAAGAAGAAGTGTTGGGACCTATGAGGCCATTCGAAGCTGAAACAGAAGCTTACAGAAAAAGATCTCAAAGGCGTAACAGGAGGCAAACCTCACAGTTCCTCTATGACGCAATTCTTCAATGAGGTTGGAAGGTAAGATGGAATAAAAAGAATATGAACGGAAGCACAGTAAAGGCAATGGAAGGGGCTGCATGTAAGGGCCTATGGGACGCTGCAGGGAACCTTAAGTAATGCCTGCAGTGCACCGCGTGAGGTGCACTGACGGCACTACCTCCCATGAAGCAACAAGACTGGTGTTGGTTATTTTCATCATATTTTTATGGATTAAGGTAGCGAGTCCTCTGCGTTCATCGGTCCTCATTACGACCCACTCCCCAATCCTCCTGGGAATATTTCCATACTTCTAAAAGAGAGGAGGAAATGGATTGTTCATTTGGTTTCTTCGTATTTTTGTCGTTTGTTCGAACTTATCAGGTTCCAACGGTCTTGGCTCCTGCCTCGCACTGAAGCTGTAATTTGGGGGGAAAAGTTTAAAACAAAATTGGACTTCTCCTTGGAAGTAGTTCAGCTGATGCCTGTTTTTGCTATACTCTCAGCCTCTCCACACCCTCATATCAAACGGTTGAATGTTGAAAACACCAAGTGCTTGCAGAACAGTTCTGCCGTCACAGGGAAAGAGTGAAATCCCCTTTAACATTAGCTTCTATTTTTCTTTTTTCAATAGGGCTGTTCCCAATATAACCCAACACGACTCCGACGTCTAAACTGAGGATTCCTGAGGATCACGCCTTCAATCAAAACACGTTGCTGTCAATTCCAAATTCGAGGCCAGCATCAGATTCAGAGCCTTTGCGAAGATGAGACAGAACCACGATGTTCCTCAGCACGAGACGAAAAATTAAATGTGAGTCAGACTCCGTTACGTTACCTTTAAAACCTTCAGAGTATTTGCAACAATCTAATCATGGCAAATTCCACGAGAGTTATTGATGTCTTATTGATATCTCCGATGGAAGAACTTCATTTCATTTAAGTTTCATCAACTGTGGCATCGTGAATCCCTAAAGATGGGAGGGAAATGAAAAAGTACAAAGGGAAAAGAAAAAATAAATGAAAAATGGAAAAAAAACTAAAAGAAGAACTCGGGCAAACAGAGGACTCAAGATAAAATTACGACAGGAATGACTAAAGAAGGAAAGTCGACATAGGCAGAGATGTCCTCCCCAGTACTACGTACAGACCAGCCTCCGGAATTTCATGACCTCAGTGATGTACCTACTGTACACTTATCTCTTCCTGCAACTTCATGACCTCAGAGATGACGATCAGCTGATCGGACAATGATGAGGCTCGGCTTAAAATCTTTCTGACTGAAACAAAGGGACGTCTCCAGTCCAACAATACTATTTGGCTGTTGTGGGTTTTCATCCTCCATTGTCAGACTCATTGAGTTGAGAGAGAGAGAGAAGAGAGAGAGAGAGAGAGAGAGGTATCAAGGCTGATGGAATTAATCATTGGTAATGATAAATATCGCTTATAAAAAATATCAGTGAATATATATCAATGCTTCATGAAAAGAAAATAACCCCAACTTATTCACAATAAAATCAAAGCATTTTACCTTAAATGGAACATCAGACACATCGCTGAAACATCTGGCTCTTTAAACAGAACACAAAAATAAATAAAAATAAAAAAAAGAAGACTACTTTTTCCTACGCAATAGCATTGATTATACCAGAGAAAATAATACAACGTTATCTGTTTAATTACAAAAGCCAGCAAACAGAATCGTAACATCTCGACATGTCACGAGATGAAAGACAATCGGCAAATCTCTCCCCAACCCTCAATTCAAACTCTTACTTTCAGACTGCAACACTTTGATGCTCGACCCAAACACTGGAAATCTTCTATTCCATTTCTCAAAACTGGAAGACAATCATTCCAGTTCTGAATGTTTCAACTTTCCTTGTGGCTCTAAGATCTAGAAAGTTTCGCTTTCAACACGAGAAAGGGAACACTTCCATTCCTGGATCGACGTCTGGACTTGCCGTCGTCAAGTTCGGGGCCGGCCTCTCTCACCAGAAGACGCCTCGGTAAGATCTTTGGGAAATGCCATAATTGATTTAGGGGCAAACCTCGGACGAAACCACTGCAATTGTTTATTCGAAATTCTACGCAAATGAGGCTAAACGAGGATACTCCTGTGCTAATGATAACCAGCATCGTTATGATGTACATCGAGGGAAAGAATCTCACACAGGAAATGTAATTCAAAACTTCAAAAGAAAAAAAGAAAAAAAAAAGCAAAGACGGACGAGAGACAACGGAATAAGAAGCACAGGATCTGGTTCACTCAAGGGCGATCAGGCACAACTGTTTACATGCCACGACAGGCCACGAATTCAGATCTGGCAATGAGGGCACAGCCTGATGCCCTGGTTTCTGTCCTTCTTCCCACACCCGCCCCCCCCCCACCCCCGCCCCCACCCCGCCCCGACCACTCCCCCCTACTCTCGTTCCATCTCACGGCCTCCTCTGGGTATAAAAGGGCCTCAGCTCTTGCAAAGGCAGATCACTCACTCGTGGGACATCGGCGTCGCCTGAAGGAAACCCACCCTCCCAGCGATCTCCACAATGGCCTCCTGGATTAGCTTGGTAATGGCACTCAGTGATGTGTTGGAATCTCTCTCTCTCTCTCTCTCTCTCTCTCTCTCTCTCTCTCTCTCGTTCCTACGTCTACATACACGAAGGAAATAATGGCATTTCTAAGTCGCTTCTATCGCCCTTCAGGACTTTGTTCCCCAATATTTAGTGGAAAAAGCGAAAATATACACGAACTTCCTTTTGCTTCTTTGGATCGCTTTCTATTTCTTCATATTTATGGTAATCATGGAACTCTTTACCTATTGCTTTTTCTTAAGACATTCCTGCACTCATTCATACACAAGCTCCCATTTACAGGCAGAACGATAAACACGAACATTCATCCAGTGGACAGCAACTCGTGTATTTGAGAGTCGACTTGAATCCAAGGAATCATATCATTGGGCTGATTCCTTTGTCTCTCTGTGCAACTCGATCCCACATTATAATATTAGTGACTCTTATTCGAAAGATGGAATTTATACATACATAACCATAACCACACAGGATTTTTCAAACCCTTCCTCTTTCCATGAAGGTGAAAGCAAATCTTTACACTCATATCAAAATTCAAAGCATATAACTGATGTCATTATGATAATAACTTTCCATTTCTCTACTCTAATAACTTTCGAACATTCTCTTTCCGTTAAAAGATAACCTTGCATAGAGCACAGAATGGCCAATTTTCCAAATAGTAATATGAAAATTTATGGATTTCAGGTTGTGTTGTCTGTCTTCACAGTTAGCACTCTAAGTTTGCCTGGACCAGATGGAGCCTACAACATACCTCAAGTAGGAACCGGAAGGCGTTCCCAGTATTTTGTCCTTCACAGAGATGGTACTTATAAATATGGCCATGATACTGGTGAAGGAGCCTTCGAGAGTGCAAAGTCTACAAGGGTTGGACAGCAAGATGGAAGGTTTGGCTATGTTGACCCTGATGGCAATTCCGTGAATCTTCAATACACAGCTGGTGAGGCTGGTTTTGTCCCAACTGGAGCTCACCTCCCACAACCACATCCTGACTTCCATAAGGCCCATGCTGCTGCAAGGGCTCGTCCACCTTTCGTTGACCCTCTGGCCAACCCAAATGCTGATGCTTCTTATGGTTTCCAGTTTGCTGGAGAGGGACAAACAAGATCAGAGCAAAGTGATGCCACTGGAAATGTCCGAGGATCTTACTCCTACACAGACGATGATGGAATCACAAGAACCTACTCTTACACTGCAGGTCGTGGCACTGGCTTCGTTGTAGAAGGAAATGACCTTCCACTCTCGCCTCCAACTCCTGAATCTTCTTCATCTACTCCAGCAGCTACACGACAATCTTCTTCAGGTGCCAGATTTTCCTCAAGTAGCAGAGCAACAGGATCATTAGGATCTCCCTCATCCTTCTCCTCCTCCTCCTCCCCTGGTTACAGGCCACCTGCTGCTGGTTCTGCGCCATTTTCCTCTTCTGCTGTTGCAGTTAAGAGTGCAAGTGGAACCTTTTCCTCTTCACAAAGTGGGGCCTCTTCTTCACAAAGTTCAGCTAATAATGATGGCTCTTACTCTTTCTCCTTCAATGCAGGTGACCATTCTCGTTCAGAATCTGCTGATGCTGACCTTAATGTACAGGGACAGTTTTCTTTTGTTGCTGATGATGGTGTCAGAAGGAGGGTTGACTATCAAGCAGGAGCTAACAGAGGATTCACTGCATCTGGTGATCATCTCCCAACTGCCCCAACTTCAAACACACCTGCCTCCTCCCAGTCCTCTGGCTTCCGTGGTACTTCACGTCCATCAACTTACCGAGCCCCATCAGCTTCTCCTCAGGGTTCTGCCAGCACCACTTTCTCTAGCCAACGTCCATCTTCTCTCGCTGCTCCTCAAACCAAATACTCTTCTGGTGGCTCGTCCCTCCTCTCCTCTATCTCGTCACTTTCGAAGAAGCTAATACCCGCAGTGAACTCAGACCAGATGGAAGTTATGCTTTTGCATATGAAACGTCCACCCACTCTAGGAAAGAAGCAGGTAACACCAACAACAATGTTGATGGAGATTTTGCCTTTGTTGCTGATGATGGTCAACGACGACAGATCCAATATCAAGCTGGTTCTGACACTGGATTCATTGCTGAGGGATCCCACATTCCTGTAGGTCCTATTGTCCCTGGAGCACCTTCTGGTCAGCCTACAGGAAGGATTACTCCTGTAAAAGAAGTCCCTTTCATTGACCCGTTAGCTAATTCAATGCTGATGCTCCTATAACTTTGCCTTTGATTCTGAACAGTATTCAAGATCAGAGACAGCAGATGCTGATGGAAATGTTAGGGGAACCTACACTGTCGTAGATGATGACGGAACCAGACGCACCGTTCGCTTCCGTGCTGGAGAAGGTATTGGTTTCGAACCTCAGGAGGTGTCTTCCTCAAGGGGACCTCCCCCATCTCGAAAATCTCCCTCCTCTTCCTCTCCATCACACAGAGGAACAGTTGGCTCACAATCTTCCCCTGCAGGAGCATTTGCTGCTTCACCATCATCACAAGTTGGAACGTTCTCTTCATCGTCACCTAGTGCCTCAACACGACCATCTTCCCCCTCACAGTATTCTGCTCCTTCTTCACAAAGACACAGTCAGGAAAACTTCAAACTCACTCAGTACGACGCCTCAAAGAACCCCAATAAATTTGGATACGTCTTAACTTTCAACTGATAACTGACTCGGGTACACCTTTCTTACAAACAACTATGGGAGTGTGATGTTAATAAACGGGATGAACCTTAATTAGTCTTAGTTAATAATATTTTTATTAAGAAACTAATGTATTATATTTTCTCACTATCACAGTACCTGCATTACCATGACAAGCACATGTAAATAAAAACAATAAAAAGTGAGCAGAGTAAAACCCATCTTTATTCAACCTTCGTTTTACCCATGATTCCTACACATAGGACCAGACTCCCATAAATACCATGAATATAACTGACCATGACAAGCAAAATACAAAATAGTAAGACTGGAATAAATATAGCACCTCATCAAAACAAGCAACAATGCTGATAAATTTATCTCACAAAAAGGATACCACTGCAATTTAGTTATAAATTTACAGAAACTATCTGCTTCCTCTATCATGGCTCAATTCTATGTATAGGCAAACTAATTAACCTTCAATTGGTTGTGTATCAACAAAAAATTCAATAATTATACCTAATTAATTATAATTTATTAATGAAAACAATCTCACACAGCCACAATCTGTCAAACTTTCCGTTGAACCTAACAACCAGATCGTATCCTCACTGGTTGCTGCCTAAACCTCTCATGTTATCTGTCTTGGTTTAAAAAATACAAGTGTCTTACTGAACTACAATATGACTTCAGCTGAGGCCTACTATGAAACGTCTCAGATTAAACATACATACAAAAATCTCTCTCTCTCTCTCTCTCTCTCTCTCTCTCTCTCTCTCTCCTAACCAAAAAGATACAAAAGCAGTCATAGATATATTAGAAGGATATAATCCTTCAAACTGGAACAAATCTAATGAAAACATCTTGAAAATAATTGAAGAAGTTCCAAATAAAATCCAAGTGGTCAAGAGACTCATAAAGAAGATATACATAAACCAACATATTCCGACAAAGGAAATGAATAAGGTGAACATTGTGAATATCTTAATTGATGCATTAGGAAAAAGAATGCCAAAAGCATGCAAACTGTGTAAGGTGTGGTATAGCATAGTTAATCCACAAAACCTAATCAGAAAATGTGCTGCATGCAACATTCCGACCCACCACAATGTGCTGAGGTAATGCAAGATATGAGAAAAGATACCAGAATATTTTGCTCAACATGTCTATCATGGATAGACAATGTTATTAAATCAAGATTGAATGTACAAATAGTTGAGGATGAAGAAGAAGAGGAAGAGGAAGAGGAAGAAGAAGAAGCGAAAACGGAAGAGGAGGAAAACGGAAGAGAAGTAAACAAAACTGAAATGACAGAAAAAAATAAGGAAAACAAAGAAAAAGATAAAAGTATGGATGCAGAGATACTCATTGATACTACATATGAGGCAATAAATTACGATATGACAACACAAAAGAAAATCCCGAAGAGGCTCTACCCAGATCTACACAATGACGGGAAAGAGGAAAAAATAGACAAAAAAGACAAAGTCTGCAACCTTTTGAAAAGAGGGAATTGCAGATTTGGAGAAAGATGTTACTACAAACATCCTAAGGTATGTCACAACTATGAAATATATGATAAATGTGCATACCTAGATGGCTATGAGGATGATTGCAGAGATCTACATCCAAAAATATGCAAAAACCTAAAAGAAGGAAAAGGATGTAAGTTCGACAAAAAATGTAAATATATGCACCCTGTAGCCATGAATCATAATCAAATAAATAATCAATCAAGTAATAAAATCCAAAATAAGAAAGAAACAAATAAAGAGAGGAATAAAGAATATCAGGTAAAAGAAAAAAGCAAGCCATCAATGAGATATGCAGAGATGTCAGCAAAAAATTTCAAAGCATCAGCTCCAAGATTCTACTCAAGAGATAATAACTGTATTTATTATGCAAGAGGATATTGCAGAAACGGAGAAAATTGCAGATTCAGACACAAAATGAATAATTATGATGAAGGAAGATCAAATATTATGGAAAAGTTGGATTTTTTAATGTCAGAATTTCTGGAAATGAAAAAAAGAACAACATACCAACAGGAAAGAGACATGGGAAAATCCTTATTATTACCAATATTAAATGAAGGAGAAAACACGCAAACATTCATAGTGATGAATGCGCAGGGTTTAGTTACGAGTAACTCAAAAAGAAAAATAGAGTACTTAACTAACCCAAATTGAAAAGAAAATAGATATAATGAATATAAGTGAAACCTGGTATTCCCAAGAGACTGGGAATGATGATCAAATAAAAGGGTTCCAAACTTATAGATCAGATAGAAAAAATAAAAATCAAGGGGGAACCGCAATATATGGGAAAGACAAAAATCAAGGAAAAATATATGAGAAATATAGTAACTCAGAATGTGAACTAATAACGGTAGAATTTGAATCTGAAAAATTAATGAACATAGTAATATATAGACCCCCTAATACTAAAGAGTTTGACTTAATAATAGAAAAATTGGATGATATATGTAGAAATCACAAGGACTGGACTATTCTCCTATCTGGAGACTTCAACTTTCCTTTCGTAGACTGGAAAGAACGAATAGGAGATTGTGGTTGTACTTATACATATAAAAAAGAGAGTAATAGTAGTGCAGAAGATAAGAGGCAATTCGAAAAGCTATTAGATATGCTACTAGAATACAACATTCAACAAATAAATCACCTGCCAACAAGAAAGGAAAATACTTTAGACCTAGTATTTGTGAACGAGATGAATTACGTTAAAGAAATAATAATTTATAATGCGAGTATTTCAGACCATAATGTCATAGAATTAACAGTCCATTCCAAAGCAAGTGAAAACAGAGATAAGCAAGAAATGAAAAAGTGGGAAGGATATGGAAAATACAACTTCTACAGTAAAAATATAAAATGGTCAGAAATAAATGAAGAATTGAACAAAGATTGGGATAACATTTTCGTAAGTGATGACATAAGGGTAAATACGGAGATATTATATAAAATATTAGAGAAAATAGTGGATAAATATATACCAAAAAAGAAAAGTAAACATCAGTCATGCATACCAAGAGACAGAAGGATATTGTTCCAGAAAATCAGAAAGTGGAAAAAAGGTCTTGCAAAAGAAAAAATGTATGGAAAGTTATAGAACTAAAAAGTAAGATAGAAAATGCAGAACAAAAGATTATACAATTAAAAGAAAATGAAAAACGGGACTTGGAAGAAAAAACCCTAATAAATATCAAGCAAAACCCCAAACTATTATACTCATACGCGAAAAAGATGAATAAAAGAAGAATAGAAATAGGCCCTCTAAGAATGAAAAAAAGGAAATTTGCAACATATTGGCAGAACGATATAAGAGAGAATTCACCCCAAGAATAGATAATGAAGATAATGATATAGAAGTAAGGGATGAAAATAGTGAATATTTAGCTGACATAGATATTAATGAAGCTGATATTGTGCAGGCTATTAATGAAATTAAAAATGGAGCTGCAGCAGTGCTTGATGGAGTACCTGCTATTTTGTTAAAGAAAGTAGTTCATTCTATCGCAAAGCCACTTGCAATATTATTAAGACAAAGTGTAGATATAGGCAAGATTTATGATGAGCACAAATTAGCATATATTACCCCTACTTTCAAAAGTGGATCAAGACAAGAGGCAAGTAATTATAGGCCTGTGAGTCTAACATCACATATTATGACAGTGTATGAAAGGGTAATGACGAAAAATATTATGAAACATTTAATAAAAAATTATTTGTTCAACATAGGACAACATGGTTTCGTACCCAGAAAAAGTACACAAACCCAACTGTTAGTCCACCGTGAGAACATATTCAAAAATATGAAAAGCGGAAATGAAACAGATGTGGTTTATCTAGACTTTGCAAAAGCTTTTGACAAGGTAGATCATAATATATTAGCGAAGAAAATTAGAAAACACAATATCGTGGATAAAGTAGGAAGATGGTTAAAAGAATTTTTACACAACAGAAAACAGATAGTTATTGCAAACGATGAGAAATCGGATGAAGCCAAGGTAATATCCGGTGTGCCACAAGGTACGGTGTTAGCTGCAATACTGTTTGTTATTATGATTGAAGACATAGACAGTAATGTTAAGGATTCGGTAGTGAGTAGTTTCGCTGATGACACAAGAATAAGTAGAGAAATTACTTGTGATGAAGATAGGAACGCTCTACAAAGAGACCTTAACAAAGTACTATATGATTGGGCAGAGGTAAATAGGATGGTATTTAACTCTGATAAATTTGAATCAATAAATTATGGAGACAGAGAAGGAAAGCTATATGCATATAGGGGACCTAATAATGAGACAATCACAAATAAGGAAGCAGTTAAAGACCTTGGTGTGATGATGAATAGGAACATGTTATGCAATGATCAAATAGCAATTCTATTGGCAAAATGTAAAGCAAAAATGGGAATGTTGTTACGGCACTTCAAAACAAGAAAAGCTAAACACATGATTATGCTTTATAAAAACATATGTTCGTAGTCCACTTGAATATTGCAATATGATATGGTACCCACACTATCAAAAGGATATTGCACAAATAGAGAGTGTACAAAAGTCCTTTACAGCTAGAATAGAAGAAGTTAAGGACCTTGACTACTGGGAAAGACTACAATCCTTAAAATTATATAGTCTAGAAAGGAGAAGGGAACGCTACATGATAATTCAGGCATGGAAACAGATAGAAGGAATAGCAGAAAACATCATGGAACTAAAAATATCAGAAAGAGCAAGCAGAGGTAGATTAATAGTGCCCAAAACTATTTCAGGAAAAATAAGGAAAGCACAAAGGATATTAATCCACTACGCACCAGCATCGATAATGCAGCGTCTATTCAATGCGTTGCCAGCTCATCTGAGGAATAAATCAGGAGAAAGCGTAGATGTGTTTAAGAATAAGCTCGACAAATATCTAAACTGCATCCCAGACCATCCAAGATTGGAAGATGAAAAATATACCGGAAGATGTACTAGCAACTCTCTGGTAGACATTAGAGGTGCCTCACACTGAGGGACCTGGGGCAACCCGAACAAAATGTAAGGTCTGTAAGGTAAGGTCTCTCTCATCTGCCTTGCTTACAGGATGTGAATTGTACTCGCTGACAGTAATTAGTTCACCAACAAAACCTACAGACGTAAAATGTAGTTAATCGACTGTGTTGAGTCACAACAAAGGTGTAACAAGCCATAGGGCTAGCAATCTCATCTTTTGAAAAACTTGTCGAGATCCGGAAGTTCAATAAAATCTGGTGTTCTTTCTAATACAGAGAGAGAGAGAGAGAGAGAGAGAGAGAGAGAGAGAGACCGATTGATTGATTGTATTATAGTTCATAATATCTTTGCTTTTACAATTATCAGTTCAGAAGGAAATATAGGGCTGCCCACGTCAGAAGCAATCGCCAAATTTGACTCCACTGCTACCACAAAATCAAGGGGGGTCATTTGGGGGGTGGGGGGCCAACTGCCACCCCCCCTCCCAAGATTCAATGTTGCCCCCCCCCCAAACCTCAACTTGGCGGCCCCCCCCTCACCCCTAAGCCCCAAAAAGTAACAGTTTGTTTTCTTTTTGAATGTACAATCATAAATACATGAAATTTCTCGAAATATTACGTTTCTTGATCCTTGTCTGTCTACTATAATAGCCACCAGTGATGATGAGATAAACAAACAGTGGTGGGAGTATGTAATTTTGATGAAATACCTTGCACATGTGGTTTCAAAAACATATATAATTGCTCAAAGTAAAAAAAAACAGCTGATTAGGCTCGCTTCGCTTGCCAAAACGTCTTTGTCTCCCCCACCCCCTTTAACAAAAATCTGAAATGACGCCCATGCACAAAATACAAACAAAAATCAAAATCAAAGATAAAAGTAATATTTTAAAATAAAAATGAGTGAAAGACTTATAGGAAATGATCTGAAATCGTGACTATCAACTCAATGACGCCGATATTTACAAAAAAAAAAACCTACAAATATACATTCAATATACAACCATAAAGACCTCATTATAAAGACAGAAACAAGATGATTATTATGATATTTCTTCCAGCTCCTGAGATAGAGCTAAAAATGCCCCTGGCGTCATAAGCAACATCCTGCCACTGGACCCTACCTAAGATCAACCCCCCTCCCCCCCCACCATCCACACCACGATCCTCGGAGGGCCACCGATTCCTCAGAACCCCAAAGACCGGAGCATCCAGCTAACAAATGCCTCACTGCAAACGGATCCAGGAAATCTTCTCTAAAAGGCTGCTGGAATAGAACATATATACACACTTTAGGTCAAAGAACAAGTGTTGGGACCTATGAGGACATTCAAAGCTGAAACAGAAGCTTACAGAAAAAGATCTCAAAGGCGTAACAGGAGGCAAACCTCACAGTTCCTCTATGACGCAATTCTTCAATGAGGTTGGAAGGTAAGATGGAATATGAACGGAAGCACAGTAAAGGCAATGGAAGGGGCTGCATGTAAGGGCCTATGGGACGCTGCAGGGAACCTTAAGTAATGCCTGCAGTGCACCGCGTGAGGTGCACTGACGGCACTACCTCCCCACGAAGGCAACAAGACTGGTGGTTATTTTCATCATATTTTTATGGATTAAGGTAGCGAGTCCTCTGCGTAATCGGCCTCATACGACCCACTCCCATCTCCTGGAATATTTCCATACTTCTAAAGAGATATAAAGGATGTCATTCCTCTATTTTCGTTCTAAACTTATCAGTTTCCCAACGGTCTTGGCTCCTGCCCTCGAACTGAAGCTGTAATTTGGGGGGGGAAAGTTTAAAACAAAATTGGACTTCTCCTTGGAAGTAGTTCAGCTGCTGCCTGTTTTTGCTGTCCTCTCAGCCTCTCCACTGCCACGGACTCCCTCAAGTGCTAGCACCAACAAAATATTACTTTTCAAACTCATTAAAGGGATCCATTGTAAAATTCGTCATATCAAACGGTTGAATGTTGAAAACACCAAGTGCTTGCAGAACATTTCTGCCGTCACAGGGAAAGAGTGAAATCCCCCTTAACAATAGCTGCTCTTTCTTCAGTAGCTGTTCAAATAATCACACGACTCCGACGTCAAAAACCGAGGATTCCTGAGGATCGCCCCTTCAATAAAAACACGTTGCTGTCAACTCCAAATTCGAGGCCAGCATCAGATTCAGAGCCTCGGCGAAGATGAGACAGAATCACGATGTTCCTCAGCACGAGACGAAAAATGAAATGTGAGTCAGACTCCGTTACGTTGCCTTTAAAACCTTCAGAATATTCGCAAGAATCTGCTTATGGCAAATTCCACGAGAGTTATTGAT
>NC_061091.1:66626888-66636888 GCF_015104395.2 Macrobrachium nipponense
AGTGAGAAAATATAATACATTAGTTTCATAATAAAAATATTATTAACTAAGACTAATCAAGGTTCATCCCGTTTATTAACATCACACTCCCACAATTGTTTGTAAGAAAGGTGCACCCGAGTCCTTTATCAGTTGAAAGTTAAGACGTATCCAAATTTATTGGGGTTCTTTGAGGCGTCGTACTGAGTAAGTTTGAAGTTTTCCGGACTGTGTCTTTGTGAAGAAGGAGCAGAATACTGTGAGGGGGAAGATGGTCGTGTTGAACCACTAGGTGACGATGAAGAGAACGTTCCAACTTGAGATGATGGTGAAGCAGCAAATGCTCCTGCAGGGGAGAATGGTGAGCCAACTGTTCCTCTGTGTGATGGAGAGGAAGAGGAGAGAGATTTTCGAGATGGGGGAGGTCCCCTTGAGGAAGACACCTCCTGAGGTTCGAAACCAATACCTTCTCCAGCACGGAAGCGAACGGTGCGTCTGGTTCCGTCATCATCTACGACAGTGTAGGTTCCCCTAACATTTCCATCAGCATCTGCCGTCTCTGATCTTGAATACTGTTCAGAGTCAAAGGCAAAGTTATAGGAAGCATCAGCATTGGAATTAGCTAACGGGTCAATGAAAGGGACTTCTTTTACAGGTGTAATCCTACCTGTAGGCTGACCAGAAGGTGCTCCAGGGACAATAGGACCTACAGGAATGTGGGATCCCTCAGCAATGAATCCAGTGTCAGAACCAGCTTGATATTGGATCTGTCGTCGTTGACCATCATCAGCAACAAAGGCAAAATCTCCATCAACATTGTTGTTGGTGTCACCTGCTTCTTTCCTTGAGTGGGTGGACGTTTCATAAGCAAAAGCATAACTTCCATCTGGTCTGAGTTCACTGCGGGTATTAGCTTCTTCGAAAGGTGGACGAGATGAGGAAGAGGAGGGACGAGCACCAGAAGAGTAGGTTTGAGGAGCAGCGAGAGAAGATGGACGTTGGCTAGAGAAAGCGGTACTGGCAGAACCCTGAGGTGAAGCTGATGGGGCTCGGTAAGTTGATGGACGGGAACTACCGTGGAAGCCAGAGGACTGGGAGGAGGCAGGTGTGTTTGAAGTTGGGGCAGTTGGGAGATGATCACCAGATGCAGTGAATCCTCTGTTAGCTCCAGCTTGATAGTCAACCCTCCTCCTGACACCATCATCAGCAACAAAAGAAAACTGTCCCTGTACATTAAGGTCAGCATCAGCAGATTCTGAACGAGAATGGTCAGCTGCATTGAAGGAGAAAGAGTAAGAGCCGTCATCATTAGCTGAACTTTGTGAAGAAGAGGCCCCACTTTGTGAAGAGGAAAAGGTTCCACTTGCACTCTTAACTGCAACAACAGAAGAGGAAGATGGCGCAGAACCTGCAGCAGGTGGCCTGTAACCAGGGGAGGAGGAGGAGGAGAAGGATGAGGGAGATCCTAATGATCCTGTTGGTCTGCTACTTGATGGGAATCTGGCACCAGAAGAAGATTGTCGTGTAGCTGCTGGAGTAGATGGAGAAGATTCAGGAGTTGGAGGCGAGAGTGGAAGGTCATTACCTTCTACAACGAAGCCAGTGCCACGACCTGCAGTGTAAGAGTAGGTTCTTGTGATTCCATCATCGTCTGTGTAGGAGTAAGATCCTCGGACATTTCCAGTGGCATCACTTTGCTCTGATCTTGTTTGTCCCTCTCCAGCAAACTGGAAACCATAAGAAGCATCAGCATTTGGGTTGGCCAGGGGATCAACGAAAGGTGGACGAGCCCTTGCAGCAGCATGGGCCTTATGGAAGTCAGGATGTGGTTGTGGGAGGTGAGATCCCGATGGGACAAAACCAGCCTCACCAGCTGTGTATTGAAGATTCACGGAATTACCATCAGGGTCAACATAGCCAAACCTTCCATCTTGCTGTCCAACCCTTGTAGACTTTGCACTCTCGAAGGCTCCTTCACCAGTATCATGGCCATATTTATAAGTACCATCTCTGTGAAGGACAAAATACTGGGAACGCCTTCCGGTTCCTACTTGAGGTATGTTGTAGGCTCCATCTGGTCCAGGCAAACTTAGAGTGCTAACTGTGAAGACAGACAACACAACCTGCAATCCATAAATTTTCATATTACTATTTGGAAAATTGGCCATTCTGTGCTGTATGTAAGGTTATCTTTTAACAGAAAGAGAATGTTCGAAAGTGATTAGAGTAGATAAATGGAAAGTTATTATCATAATGACATCAGTTATATGCTTTGAATTTTGATATGAGTGTAAAGATTTACTTTCACCTTCATGGAAAGAGGAAGGGTTTGAAAAATCCTGTGTGATTATGGTTGTGTATGTATAAATTCCATCTTTCGAATCAGAGTCACTAATATTATAATGTGGGATCGAGTTGCATAGAGAGACAAAAGAATCAGCCCCATGATATGATTCCTTGGATTCAAGTCGACTCTCAAATGCACGAGTTGCTGTCCACTGGATGAATGTTCGTGCTTATCCTTCTGCCTGTAAATGGGAGCTTGTGTATGAATGAGTGCAGGAATGTCTTAAGAAAAAGCAATAGGTAAGGAGTACCATGAATACCATTAATATGAAGAAATAGAAAGCGGTCCAAAGAAGCAAAAGGAAGTTAGTGTATATTTTCGCCTTTTCCACTAAATGTTGGGGAACAAAGTCCTGTAGGGCGATAGAAGCGACTTAGAAATGCCATTATTTCCTTCGTGTATGTGGACGTAGGAACGAGACGAGAGAGGAGAGAGAGAGAGAGGTGGAGAGAGAGATAGAGAGATGGATTTCTGTAGATTCCAACACATCACTGAGTGCCATTACCAAGCTAATCCAGGAGGCCATTGTGGAGATCGCTGGGAGGGTGGGTTTCCTTCAGGCGACGCCGATGTCCCACGAGTGAGTGATCTGCCTTTGCAAGAGCTGAGGCCCTTTTATACCCAGAGGAGGCCGTGAGATGGAACGAGAGTAGGGAGAGTGGTCGGGGTGGGGGTGGGGGGGGCGGGTGGGAGAAGGACAGAAATCAGGGCATCAGGCTGTGCCCTCATTGCCAGATCTGAATTCGTGGCCTGTCGTGGCATGTAAACAGTTGTGCCTGATCGCCCTTGAGGGAACCAGATCCTGTGCTTCTTATTCCGTTGTCTCTCGTCCGTCTTTTTTTTTTTTTTTCTTTTGAAGTTTTGAATTACATTTCCTGTCTGAGATTCTTTCCCTCGATGTTCATCATAACGATGCTGGTTATCATTAGCGCAGGAGTATCCTCGTTTAGCGTAGAATTTCGAATAAACAATTGTAGTGGTTTCGTCCGAGGTTTGCCCCTAAATCAATTATGCCATTTCCCAAAGATCTTACCGAGGCGTCTTCTGGTGAGAGAGACCGGCCCCGAACTTGACGACGGCAAGTCCAGACGTGGATCCAGGAATGGAAGTGTTCCCTTTCTCGTGTTGAAAGCGAAACTTTCTAGATCTTAGAGCCACAAGGAGAGTTGAATCATTCAGAACTGGAATGATTGTCTTCCATTTTTGAGTAATGGAATAGAAGATTTCCAGTGTTTGGGTGGAGCATCAAAGTGTTGCAGTCTGAAAATAAGAGTTTGAATTGAGGGTTGGGGAGAGATTTGCCGATTGTCTTTCATCTCGTGACATGTCGAGATGTTACAATTCTGTTTGCTGGCTTTTGTAATTAAACAGATAACGTTGCATTATTTTCTCTGGTATAATCATTGCTATAGCGTAGGAAAAAGTATAGTCTTCTTCTTTTTTATTTTTATTTATTTATTTTTTTGTTCTGTTTCAAGAGCCGGATGTTTCAGCGATGTGTCTGATGTTACATTTAAGGTTAAATGCTTTGATTTTATTGTGAATAAGTTGGGGTTATTTTCTTTTCATGAAGCATTGATATATATATATTCGCTGATATTTTTTATAAGCGATATTTATCATTACCAATGATTAATTCCCTCAGCCTTGATACCTCTCTCTCTCTCTCTCTCTCTCTCTCTCTCTCTCTCTCTCTCTCTCTCTCTCTCTCTCTCAACTTAATGAGTCTGACAATGGAGGATGAAAACCCACAACAGCCAAATAGTATTGTTGGACTGGAGACGTCCCTTTGTTTCAGTCAGAAAGATTTTAAGCTGAGCCTCATCATTGTCCGATCAGCTGATCGTCATCTCTGAGGTCATGAAGTTGCAGGAAGAGATAAGTGTACAGTAGGTACATCACTACAGTCATGAAATTGCGGAGGCTGGTCTGTACATAGTACTGGGGAGGACATCTCTGCCTATGTCGACTTTCCTTCTTTAGTCATTTCTGTCGTAATTTTATCTTGAGTCCTCTGTTTGCCCGAGTTTTTCTATTAGTTTTTTTTGTGTGCATTTTCACTTTTTCTTTTCCCCTTTGTACTTTTTCATTTCCCTCCCATCTTTAGGGATTCAGGGTGCAACAGTTGTTGATAAAACTTAAATGAAATGAAGTTCTTCCTTCGGAGATATCAACAAGACATCAATAACTCTCGTGAAATTTGCCATGAGTAGATTCTTGCAAATACTCTGAAGGTTTTAAAGGCAACGTAACGGAGTCTGACTCACATTTCATTTTTCGTTTCGTGCTGAGGAACATCGTGATTCTGTCTCATCTTCGTCGAGGCTCTGAATCTAATGCTGGCCTCGAATTTGGAGTTGACAGCAACGTGTTTTTATTGAGGGGGCGATCCTCAGGAATCCTCGGTTTTGACGTCGGAGTCGTGTGGTTATTTGAACAGCTATTGAAGAAAGAGCAGCTAATGTTAAGGGGGATTTCACTCTTTTCCTGTGACGGCAGAACTGTTTTGCAAGCATTTGGTGTTTTCAGCATTCAACCGTTTGATATGACGAATTTTACAATAGATCCCTTTAATGAGTATGAAAAGTAATATTTTGTTGGTGACACCACTTGAGGAAGTCCATGGCAGTGGAGAGGCTGAGAGGATAGCAAAAACAGGCAGCTGAACTACTTCCAAGGAGAAGTCCAATTTTGTTTTAAACTTTTCCCCCCAAATTACAGCTTCAGTGCGAGGCAGGAGCCAAGACCGTTGGAACCTGATAAGTTCGAACGAAATAGAAGAAATGACATCCTTTATATCTCTTTAGAAGTATGGAAATATTCCAGGAGATGGGAGTGGGTCGTATGAGGCCGATTACGCAGAGGACTTGCTACCTTAATCCATAAAAATATGATGAAAATAACCACCAGTCTTGTTGCCTTCGTGGGGAGGTAGTGCCGTCAGTGCACCTCACGGGGTGCACTGCAGCCATTACTTAAGGTTCCCTGCAGCGTCCCATAGGCCCTTACATGCAGCCCCTTCCATTCCCTTTCCTGTGCTTCCGTTCATATTCCATCTTACCTTCCAACCTCATTGAAGAATTGCGTCATAGAGCAACTGTGAGGTTTGCCTCCTGTTACGCCTTTGAGATCTTTTTCTGGAAGCTTCTGTTTCAGCTTTGAATGGCCTCATAGGTCCCAACACTTGTTCTTTGACCTAAAGTGTGTATATATGTTCTATTCCAGCAGCCTTTTAGGGAAGATCTCCTGGATCCGTTTGCAGTGAGGCATTTGTTAGCTGGATGCTCCGGTCTTTGGGGTCTGAGGAATCGGTGGCCCTCCGAGGATCGTGGGGTGGATGGGGGGGAGGGGGGTTGATCCTTGCTAGGGTCCAGTGGCAGGATGTTGCTTATGACGCCAGGGGCATTTTTAGCTCTATCTCAGGAGCTGGAAGAAATATCATAATAATTATCTTGTTTCTGTTTTTATAATAAGGTCCTTATGGTTGTATGAATGTATATATGTAGGTTTTTTTTTGTAAATATCGGCGTCATTGAGTTGATAGTCACGATTTCAGATCATTTCTAATAAGTCTTTCACTCATTTTTATTTTAAAATATTACTTTATCTTTGATTTTTATTTTTGTTTGTATTTTGTGCATGGGCGTCATTTCAGATTTTTGTTAAAGGGGGGGTGGGGAGACAAAGACGGTTTGGCAAGCGAAGCGAGCCTAATCAGCTGTTTTTTTTTTTTTTTTTTTACTTTGAGCAATTATATATGTTTTTGAAACCACATGTGCAAGGTATTTCATCAAAATTACATACTCCCACTACTGTTTGTTTATCTCATCATCACTGGTAGCTATTATAGTAGACAGACAAGGATCAAGAAACGTAATATTTCGAGAAATTTCATGTATTTATGATTGTACATTCAAAAAGAAAACATACTGTTACTTTTTGGGGCTTAGGGGTGAGGGGGGCCAAGTTGAGGGTTGGGGGGCAACTTGAATCTTGGGGATGGCAGTTGGCCCCCCAACCCCCAAATGACCCCCCTTGATTTTGTGGTAGCAGTGGCGTCAAATTTGGCGATTGCCTCTGACGTGGGCAGCCCTATATTTCCTTCTGAACTGATAATTGTAAAACCAAAGATATTATGAACTATAATACAATCAATCAATCGCTCTCTCTCTCTCTCTCTCTCTCTCTCTCTCTCTCTCTCTCTCTCTCTCTCTCTCTCTCTCTCTTTTTCTGTTTTTTGTTTTTTTATTTATTATAAAGAGCACCAGATTTTATTGAACTTCCGGATCTCGACAAGTTTTTCAAAAGATGAGATTGCTAGCCCTATGGCTTGTTACACCTTTGTTGTGACTCAACACAGTCGATTAACTACATTGTACGTCTGTAGGTTTTGTTGGTGAACTAATTACTGTCAGCGAGTACAATTCACATCCTGTAAGCAAGACAGATGAGAGAGAGAGAGAGAGAGAGAGAGAGAGAGAGAGAGAGAGAGAGAGAGAGAGAGAGAGAGAGAGAGATTTTTGTATGTATGTTTAATCTGAGACGTTTCATAGTAGGCCTCAGCTGAAGTCATATTGTAGTTGAGTAAGACACTTGTATTTTTTAAACCAAGACAGATAACATGAGAGGTTTAGGCAGCAACCAGTGAGGATACGATCTGGTTGTTAGGTTCAACGGAAAGTTTGACAGATTGTGGCTGTGTGAATTTGTTTTCATTAATAAATTGTAGTTAATTAGGAATAGTTATTGAATTTTTCGTTGTATCTACAACCAAGTGAAGATTAATTAGTTTGCCTATACATAGAATTTAGCCATGATAGAGGAAGCAGATAGTTTCTGTAAATTTATAACTAAATTGCAGTGGTATCCTTTTTGTGAGATAAATTTATCAGCATTGTTGCTTGTTTTGATGAGGTATTATATTTATTCCAATCTTTTACTATTTTGTATTTTGCTTGTCATGGTCAGTTATATTCATGGTATTTATGGGAGTCTGGTCCTATGTGTAGGAATCATAGGTAAAACGAAGTTTGAATAAAGATGGGTTTTACTCTGCTCACTTTTTATTGTTTTTATTCACATGTGCTTGTCATGGTAATGCAGGTACTGTGATAGTGAGAAAATATAATACATTAGTTTCATAATAAAAATATTATTAACTAAGACTAATTAAGGTTCATCCCGTTTATTAACATCACATTCCCATAGTTGTTTGTAAGAAAGGTGCACCCGAGTCCTTTATCAGTTGAAAGTTAAGACGTATCCAAATTTATTGGGGTTCTTTGAGGCGTCGTACTGAGTGAGTTTGAAGTTTTCTGGACTGTGTCTTTGTGAAGAAGGAGCAGAATACTGTGAGGGGGAAGATGGTCGTGTTGAGGCACTAGGTGACGATGAAGAGAACGTTCCAACTTGAGATGATGGTGAAGCAGCAAATGCTCCTGCAGGGGAAGATGGTGAGCCAACTGTTCTTCTGTGTGATGGAGAGGAAGATGAGGGAGATTTTCGAGATGGGGGAGGTCCCCTTGAGGAAGACACCTCCTGAGGTTCGAAACCAATACCTTCTCCAGCACGGAAGCGAACGGTGCGTCTGGTTCCATCGTCATCTACGACTGTGTAGGTTCCCCTAACATTTCCATCAGCATCTGCCGTCTCTGATCTTGAATACTGTTCAGAGTCAAAGGCAAAGTTATAGGAAGCATCAGCATTGGAATTAGCTAACGGGTCAATGAAAGGGACTTCTTTTACAGGTGTAATCCTACCTGTAGGCTGACCGGAAGGTGCTCCAGGGACAATAGGACCTACAGGAATGTGGGATCCCTCAGCAATGAATCCAGTGTCAGAACCAGCTTGATATTGGATCTGTCGTCGTTGACCATCATCAGCAACAAAGGCAAAATCTCCATCAACATTGTTGTTGGTGTCACCTGCTTCTTTCCTTGAGTGGGTGGACGTTTCATAAGCAAAAGCATAACTTCCATCTGGTCTGAGTTCACTGCGGGTATTAGCTTCTTCGAAAGGTGGACGAGATGAGGAAGAGGAGGGACGAGCACCAGAAGAGTAGGTTTGAGGAGCAGCGAGAGGAGATGGACGTTGGCTAGAGAAAGCAGTACTTGCAGAACCCTGAGGAGAAGCTGATGAGGCTCGGTAAGTTGATGGACGGGAGGCAGAGGATAAGGAGGAGGCAGGTGTGTTTGCAGTTGGGGCAGTTGGGAGATGATCACCAGATGCAGTGAATCCTCTGTTAGCTCCAGCTTGATAGTCAACCCTCCTTCTGACACCATCATCAGCAACAAAAGAAAACTGTCCCTGTACATTAAGGTCAGCATCAGCAGATTCTGAACGAGAATGGTCAGCTGCATTGAAGGAGAAAGAGTAAGAGCCATCATCATTAGCTGAACTTTGTGAAGAAGAGGCCCCACTTTGTGAAGAGGAAAAGGTTCCACTTGCACTCTTAACTGCAACAGCAGAAGAGGAAGATGGCGCAGAACCTGAAGCAGGTGGCCTGTAACCAGTGGAAGAGGAGGAGGAGATGGATGAGGGAGATCCTAATGATCCTGTTGCTCTGCTACTTGCAGGGAATCTGGCTCCTGAAGAAGATTGTCGTGTAGCTGCCGGAGTAGAGCCAGAAGATTCAGGAGTTGGAGGTGAGAATGGAAGGTCATTTCCTTCTACAACGAAGCCAGTGTCACGACCTGCAGTGTAAGAGTAGGTTCTTGTGATTCCATCATCGTCTGTGTAGGAGTAAGATCCTCGGACATTTCCAGTGGCATCACTTTGCTCTGATCTCGTTTGTCCCTCTCCAGCAAACTGGAAACCATAAGAAGCTTCAGCATTTGGGTTGGCCAGGGGATCAACGAAAGGTGGACGAGCCCTTGCAGCAGTATGGGCCTTATGGAAGTCAGGATGTGGGGTTGGGAGGTGAGATCCTGATGGGACAAAACCAGCCTCACCAGCTGTGTATTGAAGATTCACGGAATTGCCATCAGGGTCAACATAGCCAAACCTTCCATCTTGGTGTCCAACCCTTGTAGACTTTGCACTCTCGAAGGCTCCTTCACCAGTATCATGGCCATATTTATAAGTACCATCTCTGTGAAGGACAAAATACTGGGAACGCCTTCCGGTTCCTACTTGAGGTATGTTGTAGGCCCCATCAGGTCCAGGCAAACTTAGAGTGCTAACTGTGAAGACAGACAACACAACCTGCAAATAATAAAAATTCGTTTAATAATTAGAAATTTGGGTGTTCTGTACTATCTTTAAGATTACCCTTAGTAATAAATAGCAGGTTTAAAATCTGTTAGAAGAGACATCACAGTATATATAAATTTGGTGTCTGGTTTTTGCAGAAATTATTTCTTAGTGTTAAGTGACTGAAATTGGTATGGCTACACACAAATGAATCTTAGTGTTTGAAATTCATATTTAAATAGATGAAAAAATTAGCTCATTTGAAATGAAATTTACTTGTCTAATTAAGTTAATGTTAAGAAAGAAATACTAATTTCAATTCTCAAGCACCGTTGGGTCTTACAGTCTCTCTGTATATAATTGAGAAATTGGTCTTGGATGTCCCGAAAAGAACCAAAGTTTACTGCATATTTAGAGATGATATCCAGAGTTACAGTGACAATAATTCATGAGAAGCAGGAATGAGATTGTGTCTTTTAAACA
>NC_061091.1:66641888-66652302 GCF_015104395.2 Macrobrachium nipponense
TTTACTTTTATTTATTTATTTTTTTTAAATGCCAATAGTTCTTTGCGAAGTCCAAGCACACGACAGAGTACCTTTCCCCTTGACAACCATCTCACTTTTGTGTGCAATAGCAAGCGAGTGTGTTGTGAATCCATGTTTTCACAAAGTTGTTCAAATATACTAGCCTTTGCTGGTCTAGTCTTGATGAAATTTACCATTTCGACAACTTGACCAAAAACTTCTTTCAATTTAATATTCAGTGTTTTTTCCATCAGGAGCCCTCTATGCAAGAAACAGTGAGTTGTTATTAATATGGGATTCTTTTTTCAAAATTCCAACCTCTCTCTCTCTCTCTCTCTCTCTCTCTCTCTCTCTCTCTCTCTCTCTCTCTCTCTCTCTCTCTCTGGAAATGAACTCTGAGGAGCAGCATCAAAATGCATTGCACTTATTCAAAACCGCAACCATAGTGTCAGTCACTTCATACATAAGTTGATCATATTAATTTGGATCAAAATGTCATGAACAAATCTGTCATTTGTGATCAAAACCTTTAATTATTTCCATTCACTTCCCAGCTATTTATAAGTTGTAAAGGTAACATGGTGAGTTTCAGCTGAGGAGGCCAGTTCGGGTGTAAAGAATCCGACTGGGGCGCCTGGGCCCCCCTTGACCCCTCATAGTGACTCTCTCTCTCTCTCTCTCTCTCTCTCTCTCTCTCTCTCTCTCTCTCTCTCAGCTTAATGTGTCAAACAGTTGAGGGTGAGAAGCCAAAATAGCCGATATAGTCTTGCTGGACTGAGGACGTCCCCTTGTTTCAATCGAAATGATTTGAAGCCTAATTTCATCATTGTCTGATCAGCTGACTGTCATCTCTGAGGTCATGAAGTCGCGGAGGCTGATCTGTAAATACTGGGAGGACATCTCTGCGAATTCGAGTTTTCCTTCGTTAGTCATTCCAGTCGTCATTTCCATATTGATTCTTTTGTTTGTGTGGAGTTTCCTTTTCATTTGTATTTGTGCTTTTGAATTTCCCTTTTGATTTTTTCTTCCTTTTGTCCTTCTTTTAGTTTCTGTTGCTTTTTAAATTTCAGTGAGATTGATTGTTTTCGTCCTGCGGTCACAGTGACGTTAAATTTTGCGATTGCTACACAGTTGGTGGGGAGCTCGGTAGTTGAAGATTGTAGAGCCGGATATTTTATTAACTAATACCATCAATCAATCAGTCAATCTATATTGCATATATGTATATATATACATATATATATATATATATATATACGTGTATGTATGTATATTTATATATATATATATATATATATATATGTATATATATATATATATAAATCTTAAAGGCACGGTAGTGAATTGTTAATCTCAGCTCTTTGCGGTTAGAGACAAGTCAGTTAGAGACAAGTGCTGGATTCCTCGAAGATGCTGAAATGAAAAAACAGACAGGATAGATTACCAATGTACTTTGAGGTCGATGATGCCTCGAAGATCACGGACTTCGGGTATGGAGCCCCCGTGTTTGTTGTCCCCCTAGATGCTGACCCCTTGGCGTGGGTAGGGGGCTTAGAGAGCAGCTGGGCTCTGATGCCTGGTGGGGTTGCTTTCTCAGTGGCCCTTGGGGCCCAGCTGCTGATCCAACTAAATTAGTCAGAACTTTTTGCAATTTTTTCATTCTTACTACATCCTTCTCCTTCATGTAATATTTTTTATTAGCATTTCTGATTAATTATGTGGAGTTTTACACTTTTGTTAAATTTTTCTGCTCAGGTGATTCTGAGAAGGGATCGTGTTTTGAAAGGGGTTTGTATTCGAAGCTAATTGTGGGGGTTGTGGTGGTTGAGTCGCCACCTGATATGGTTTGGACCCAAGAGGTAGTGATGGGACCCTCCCATTGCTACCTTGAGGACGGAAACATCTCCAAACATCAGCCCATTGGAAACCAAGGGGGGCTGGTGTTTGGGAAGGGACTCCTGGCTTTTGTCTGGAAGCCCACCAATACGTTTGGAGTGGGGAGTTGGTCCCCGTTAGTGGGGGCAGAACTCCCAGCAGGCGGATAGGCTTATACCTGGGCCACTGCAAGCATATTGGTGCTATCCCGTAAGGGTAGGGTTTGGTGTGGACCATTGGGAATCGACTCTCACTTGTGCCATTGGTGGAGAATGTGAATACCTGACTGACCCACGATACCTTCTTGATATAACCAAGCAGTCTACAAATATATTTGAAATTATGGATATCGACCAATGTTTGCCCTCCCCTGGATCTGACGACTTAACGGCACTGGCGACAACTCCAGGCATGGACACGGATATGAGCTCGGCTATCACAAAGAACCATGCACCGAGACACCAGGGTTCTATTAAAACTGGTGGATTTGACATGAACAATAGAGTGCTTTATTGCACTAATGCAAGCCTTTTGTTGGACTACGAGTGCTTGCATAGTGTCGCAAAACAGTTTGGTAAGGTGGGGAAGATTAAGATGCTTCTAGAAAAAGACAAGCAGTCTTTTTCTGCATACATTAGATTTTCCTCTCCCCAAGAAGCTAGTGAGGCACAAGTGAAATTAAATGGCCACATTCTAAATGACTGTTTTAAGCACCAAGGTGTTTTCGGGGAGGAATTTGAATGATGAGCCATTCGATTTTGTTCCTAAGAACGAAGAATGTGGACCAGCAACATATGCCAGGACGCTTCCTCCCCCTATATGGCATGTTGGCAGTTATAAAGAGGGAAGGGAAAATTTCATTAAAGCTGCAGAATGTATTGAGAACAAAGTGGGTTCTATTCCTAACGGTAATCTGAAACGATATGGAAAGAACTTACTCATAATTGCAGGCAATGAGATGCAAGCTATTTTATTATCAAAGTTTAAACCCCCAAAAAGTGGAAATTTTGAGGCTATAACATCGCACAGATTCTTTAACCTGCTGAAAGGGGTAGTTTATTCCAGAGACGTGCATGTTTTTAATGAGAAGGAGATTCTCCTAAGGGGCCCTCCTTGTATATCTCATGTAAAAAAATTGGGAGGGGATGCAGCTATGCTTTTAACTTTCTCCTCCAATTACTTTCCTGATACCATCAATGTTAGCCATGAGAGGATGCAAGTCAAAAAATATAAAAGAAACCCTAAACAATGTTGCAAATGTTTCGAATATGGCCACATTCAAGACTCATGTGGAAACAATGAGAGATGTTCTGTGTGCTCTGCTGAGCATGACAATTTGGACAAGTGTGAAGCAGCCCGTTATTGTTTCCAGTGCAAGGGTGATCATTCTCCAAACAGTAGGACTTGCCTCAGATACAGGTTTGAGCAAGATGTGTTGGCAGTGGCTGATAATGAACATCTCAGC
This sequence comes from Macrobrachium nipponense, assembly GCF_015104395.2. NCBI lineage: Eukaryota > Metazoa > Arthropoda > Malacostraca > Decapoda > Palaemonidae > Macrobrachium > Macrobrachium nipponense. Next base: position 66,645,229 of record NC_061091.1, read on the forward strand.
ATCAGTGCAGCAAAGCATGTGGTAATGGGGGCTAACAAGAGTGCCAACTCTACCTATGCTTCTGTAATAAAGTTGATGAAGAGTTCTAGCAATGAAAAGCCACCAGTAATAGAATCTAACAGTAAGCATCAGAAACCTGTTTCTCCTTGCACAGGAAATGATAATCAGAAACTTATGTCAGCAAGTGCTTTGAAGGCCAATACTAAAAATTGTTCTTCCAAAAGCATGGACAATTTATCCTCTCAAGCTGATACAAATGTAACGGTTGCAAATTCAGCCCCTAAGCAAAGTTTGCAAACGTCCACAAATAATAATATCACCAAGAAGCAACCAAAGGTGTGGTCCAAACTAGAGAGATCTAGCGCTGATCCATCAATTATCACAGTCGCTAAGAAACATGATAAAACTAAAGCTGCACCCACCAGGAAGTGTATAAGAAACACATCCCCGAATAATGAAAGTTTTATCATAAAAACTTCAAATGGGTACAGTGTTCTGGAAGAGATCTCTCCGCCAAGGAAGATAGTTCCGAAAGCAGATCCAGTTCAGAGACATGCGAGTTCTCATCAGTCTTGCTGCCCCAAGACTAATAGCAGTAGTGATGCACATAATCACAGTAAAAATCCTGAGCATCAGCCTCGAATTCAGAAAGCTGTTTGTCAGCCAAGAATTACCACCTTAACTTTCAAGTTCGATGTCCTTCAGTGGAACTGTAAGGGTGTCAGAGCCTTGACAGAAGACTTTAAAGTTTTAATGCATGAATTCAATCCAGGGATTGTATGCCTGCAGGAGACTATGTTAGGTAACTCTCCTTATAATCCTGGACTTGATTATGCTATTTTAAACTCTTTTCCCCCAATTGGTGATCGTGCCCATGGAGGTGCTGCAATTATTGTTAATAAATCTCTGCAGCACTCCACATTACAATTAAATACAACTCTACAAGCTGTTGCTGTCTCAGTCATATTAGACAAAAGGATAACGGTTTGTTCATTATACCTCCCACCAGACCTTTCTTTTAACATTGGAGATATTCAGTCCTTGATTAACCAACTTCCCACTCCTTTTCTCTTATTAGGAGATTTTAATGCCCACAACCCCCTTTGGGGAAGTCGGTGTTTAGACAGCAAAGGGAAAATAATCGAGGACCTTATTGATGCGAATGATGTCGCCCTATATAATAATGGGTCAATGACCTTCCACAGCATTCATAATAATCATTCCTCAACAAATATCCACCTTGACTTTAACTGGTCTGTTAATGAAGATTTGAATGGAAGTGATCATTACCCGATCCATCTGAAATATGTTGTAAATGCTCCATCTGAAACATTACCTAAGTGGAAGGTAGAGGATGCTGACTGGGACAAGTTCAAGAAAGGAGTCAATCTAGATAGTGAGTTTGAGTCATTTCATTCTCACCTGGATGCCTATGACTACTTTCATTGAATCCACTCTGAAGAGTGCTAAGGGCTCGATTCCCAAGACAAAAGGTAAACCTCGTAGACCTGCAGTTCCCTAGTGGAATAAGACGTGGTATTCTGAGGAAAGTCACTAGGAAGTGCTACCGACAATACAAAACTAGTGGCTCCCCTCAGTCTAAATTAATCTATAATCGTGCGTTAGCCAAGCAGCGGCGCTTTTACAAGAAAGCCAAAAGAGAAAGTTGGCTTTACTATATCAATGGAATCAATTCCAAAACTCCATTGAGAGTGGTGTGGCGCAAAATCAGGAAACTAAGTGGAAAATTTGTTGCGTCGCCATTACCCTCATTAAAAGTCAATAAAACACTGATCACAGAGCCCACTGAAGTTGCCAATGAGCTGGGAAAACACTTTTCTCAAGTTTCCAGCCCTGACAATTATTCTCTAGAATTTCAAAGAATTCGGAATGCCGAAATGACTCTGAAATTTGAATCTGGAAAATCTGAACCATACAATCACAAATTTTCCTTACGAGAATTTCGGGAGGCACTCTCTTCAACTGAATCAACAGCTCCAGGGGGTGATTCAGTTTTATATGAAATGCTTAAACACCTCCCTGATGATGGCAAAAAGTATCTACTCAAGATTATAAACAAAATATGGAAAAATGGAATTTTACCCAAGGACTGGAAAATATCCATAATTGTTCCCATAAAAAAGCCCAATAAAGATGCTTCCCAAGCCACCAGCTATAGACCAATAGCTCTTACCAGCTGTGTGTGTAAGCTGATGGAGAAAATGATAAACACCAGATTAGTTTGGCACCTGGAAACAAAAGGACTAATATCTCCATTTCAATTTGGTTTCAGGAAAAATCGTTCCACCCTTGATCCCTTGCTGAGGCTGACCAATCAAATCCAGCAAGGATTTCCCAAACGATGTCAGACTATCGGCGTATTTTTCGACCTTGAGAAAGCATATGACACTACTTGGAGAATTGGCATCATAAAACAATTGCACAAGATGGGCATATGTGGAAGAATGATTAAATTTTTATATTCCTTTTTAACAGAGAGATTTTTTAAGGTTAGAGTGGGCAACACTCTCCCAACCTTTTGTGCAGGAGGAGGGTGTTCCACAAGGAAGCGTTTTAAGTGTAACACTTTTTTTCAGTGGCAATAAACAGTATAGTCCAACAAATATCATCACCTGTTAAATGCTCACTTTTTGTTGATGACCTTGCAATATACTTCACAGGATATGATGCCTTGTCAGTATGTAAACATCTGCAAAGGTCTGTTAATGCCATTACAAAGTGGGCTGATGAGAATGGTTTTAAATTCTCCTCCTCTAAAACAGTTTCTGTAAGATTTACTAGGTGGCAGCGTGTGGAAGAGGTTCCCACACTTAGTTTAAAAGGATCTATCATTCCTTATGAAAATGAAGCGAAATTTTTGGGAATGACCATTGACCAAAAATTGACATGGGCCAGCCACATAAATGCCTTAAAGATTAAGGTTAAACAATCTCTGAATATTTTAACGGTTGTTTCTGGATTTAGGTGGGGAGCTGATAAAAAATCCCTGCTGAGACTATATGACTGGATGTGTAGATCCAAGCTAGACTATGGCTGTCAGATTTATTCCTCAGCTTGTCAAACCAGGCTGAAGGAACTAGACGTTGTACACAATATGGGGCTGAGAATATGCTCAGGGGCTTTTAGAACTTCGCCTGTTGAAAGCATATATGTTGATATTAACCAACTTCCCCTTGATCTGAGAAGGCAAGAACTAGGATTAAGGTACACGGCTAGAATTAAAAGTGCTCCCAAAAATCCCTCCTTCCAGGTGCTGAGGGAAGCAGACTCCGGGTCTTTTCTGGTATAAGAGCCTCTAGACCATTCCAAGTTAGACTAAATGAAGATGTTAGGGGTAATCATCTTAAATCCCAGAAAGTCATGGAAGAAAAACATCCTTTGTATCCTCCATGGCTTATTCCAGAAGCATCCGTGTGCAAAAAAGCATTTAACAAAAAAGACTGTCCTGAGGAAGAGATTAGGGGAAAATTCTTGGAGCACGAAACTGTCCATACTAATGTGACAAAAATATATACGGATGGATGAAAGTCAAGTAATGGTGTTGGCTGTGCAGTTATCCTTGGTGATACAGCATATACAGCTAAACTACCTGACTTTGCATCCATATTCACAGCAGAATTAACAGCCATAGTCTCTGCCCTGGATATAGTTTTTCAAAGTAGCGGCACTAATTTTGTCATTTACTCTGATTCCAAAAGCACTTTAGAAGCTATTAAAAAATTCAATAGCTTCCATCCGTTAGTTCAAAAAGTTCAGGAATCGCTCCTCCATTTGTATTATTTGCGTAAATCTGTCTCTTTCTGTTGGGTCCCTTCACATGTGGGGATTTGCGGAAACGAGATGGCAGATAGGGAAGCGAAAGCTGCTAGTGTCTCATCAGAAACAGCCTTTAGTAAAGTGCCTCATACAGGTCTAAAAGGTCCTTTTAGGTCTTATATTTTAAGCAAATGGCAAGAAAGATGGACCTCTCCTAATCTTGCCAATAATAGAAAGTACAGAAATATTAGAAATAATATATTGCCGTGGCCTTCGTCTTTCCAGTCTGATAGGCGAACAGAAATAGTTTTAAGCAGACTGAGGATTGGGCACACTTATTTGACCCATCAGTTTATTTTAGAAGAGGGCAGCCTCCCAGATTGTGCTTGCTGTGGCGAGATGCTAACAGTGGAGCACATTCTGGTTGCTTGCCCCAGATATTTTAACCAGAGAGAGAGAGAGATACCTTAGGGGTAAATCCCTTTGTGATATTTTGGGAGATGAAGCAGATATTTCTGCTCTCATCTCCTTTTTGAAGTCTATAAACATTTTTAATAACATTTTATTATTTTTTATCTATTACATCATAGATATATATATTTATTTATTAAGCATTTTCTTCATTCATTTCTTCATTAATTCATTCATTTCTCATATGGTAATTTATATATGAACCATTTTCTTCATAAACTTATTAAATCATTTATAATGTAATTTATTTACTCTCCATTACGGCGCTGAATGGCTTCTTTGGCCCCAGTGCCTGGGCTTTTGCCCTAAAACTCATCCGTGTTTGTTGTGTGCAACATAGGGTGTGTCTGTGTGTGTTCGTAACGAACAGTATTTTACATTTATTATGGGGGGATAAGTGCTAAGAGAGGACTCACTGATTGGTTGTGACAGAGTTTGGAACATTCCTGGAAGAGGTGTTGCAGAACCATCGAATAAGATGGATTCGAAGTCACCATATAGAAAAATGGACTCTCTAATACTTCTGTTGACTTATTAAAATATTAGGATTAGTCGGACATTATGAGATAAGAGGGGGTACTTACTTGAATATGATTTTGAGAGGAAAACGATAGTTTAAGTTTTTTTTTGAGTCAGTTAATTCATTTTATTCTATTTTATTAATTGATTTTATTCCATTTTAATGTTAGCTAATTTGGGAAATAAAAAGTATGTTTGTAACTACGGGATTTTATTTGCCTAGCTTGCTTTTTCAGGCCAACTCCCCAGAATGATCTGCAACGAACAAGGGTAGGTTTCGTTGCCAGTAGCAGTTTGTTTCATTTTGTCATTTGGCCTTAAAAACCCGTTCAAGATATATATATATATAATATATATATATATATATATATATATATATATATATATATATATATATTATACTCGTGAGTGTATTAGACTTCTGGATCTGGACAAAGTTTATTTCAAGAGCTGAGGATTTAGCCTTGTTCTTCATCAGTGGCAGCTCAAGCCAGTCGATTAAAATATCCTCTCTGGTGTTTAAATGACAGAACAATTAGGTACTAATGATATGTTGGGTAATTGATTGCTGTCAGTGTTTGCAATTCACTTCATAGTAGGCCTCAGCCGAAATCACATTATGGTTATGAAGGGCACACTTGTATATTTTTAAACCAAAGCACATAGCATGAGAGATTTAGGCAGCAAACAGTGAGGAGACGATCTGGTTGTGAGATTCAACGGAAGGTTGTGACAGATTGTGTCTGTGAATTTGTTTTCAGGAATAAATTATAATTAATTAAAAAAAATTAGTGAAAGTTTTTGTTGATCTGCAACCCAGTGAAGATTAATTAGTCTGAGTATACGCAGAATTTAGCAATGATTGGGGAAATAGAAATAGTTTCTGTAAGTTTATGACTGAATTGCAGTGGTATCTTTTTGTGCCATAAATTTATCAGCATTGTTGCGTGTTTTGGTTAGGTTTTGTTTATTCAAGTCTTTAACTATTTTGTATTTTGCTTGTCATGATCACTTATATTCATGGTATTTATGGGAGTCATGGCCAATGTGTAGGAATCTTAGGTAAAACGAAGGTTGAATAAAGATGGTTTTTACTCTGCTCACTTTTTATTGTTTTTATTTACATGTGCCAAAGCTTTGCTTGTCATGGTAATGCAGGTACTGTGATAGTGAGAAAATATAATACATTAGTTTCATAATAAAAATATTATTAACTATGACTAAGTAAGGTTCATCCCGTTCATTAACATCACATTCCCATTGTTGTTTGTAAGAAAGGTGCACCCGAGTCCATTATCAGTTGAAAGTTAAGACGTATCCAAATTTATTGGGGTTCTTTGAGGCGTCGTACTGAGTGAGTTTGAAGTTTTCTGGACTGTGTCTTTGTGAAGAAGGAGCAGAATACTGTGAGGGGGAAGATGGTCGTGTTGAGGCACTAGGTGACGATGAAGAGAACGTTCCAACTTGAGATGATGGTGAAGCAGCAAATGCTCCTGCAGGGGAGAATGGTGAGCCAACTGTTCCTCTGTGTGATGGAGAGGAAGAGGAGGGAGATTTTCGAGATGGGGGAGGTCCCCTTGAGGAAGACACCTCCTGAGGTTCGAAACCAATACCTTCTCCAGCACGGAAGTGAACGGTGCGTCTGGTTCCATCATCATCTACGACAGTGTAGGTTCCCTTAACATTTCCATCAGCATCTGCCGTCTCTGATCTTGAATACTGTTCAGAGTCAAAGTCAAAGTTATAGGAGGCATCAGCATTGGAATTAGCTAACGGGTCAATGAAAGGGACTTCTTTTACAGGTGTAATCCTACCTGTAGGCTGACCGGAAGGTGCTCCAGGGACAATAGGACCTACAGGAATGTGGGATCCCTCAGCAATGAATCCAGTGTCAGATCCAGCTTGATATTGGATCTGTCGTCGTTGACCATCATCTCACCAAAGGCAAAAATCTCCATCAACATTGTTGTTGGTGTCACCTGCTTCTTTCCTTGAGTGGGTGGACGTTTCATAAGCAAAAGCATAACTTCCATCTGGTCTGAGTTCACTGCGGGTATTAGCTTCTTCGAAAGGTGGACGAGATGAGGAAGAGGAGGGACGAGCACCAGAAGAGTAGGTTTGAGGAGCAGCGAGAGGAGATGGACGTTGGCTAGAGAATGTGGTGCTGGCAGAACCCTGAGGAGAAGCTGATGGGGCTCGGTAAGTTGATGGACGTGAAGTACCACGGAAGCCAGAGGACTGGGAGGAGGCAGGTGTGTTTGAAGTTGGGGCAGTTGGGAGATGATCTCCAGATGCAGTGAATCCTCT
>NC_061091.1:66652802-66686076 GCF_015104395.2 Macrobrachium nipponense
AGTGAATCCTCTGTTAGCTCCTGCTTGATAGTCAACCCTCCTTCTTACACCATCATCAGCAACAAAAGAAAACTGTCCCTGCACATTAAGGTCAGCATCAGCAGATTCTGAACGAGAATGGTCAGCTGCATTGAAGGAGAAAGAGTAAGAGCCATCATTATTAGCTGAACTTTGTGAAGAAGAGGCCCCACTTTGTGAAGAGGAAAAGGTTCCACTTGCACTCTTAACTGCAACAGCAGAAGAGGAAGATGGCGCAGAACCTGCAGCAGGTGACCTGTAACCAGGGGAGGAGGAGGAGGAGGAGGAGATGGATGAGGGAGATCCTAATGATCCTGTTGCTCTGCTACTTGAGGGGAATCTGGCACCTGAAGAAGATTGTCGTGTAGCTGCTGGAGTAGATGGAGAAGATTCAGGAGTTGGAGGCGAGAGTGGAAGGTCATTTCCTTCTACAACGAAGCCAGTGCCACGACCTGCAGTGTAAGAGTAGGTTCTTGTGATTCCATCATCGTCTGTGTAGGAGTAAGATCCTCGGACATTTCCAGTAGCATCACTTTGCTCTGATCTTGTTTGTCCCTCTCCAGCAAACTGGAAACCATAAGAAGCATCAGCATTTGGGTTGGCCAGGGGATCAACGAAAGGTGGACGAGCCCTTGCAGCAGCATGGGCCTTATGGAAGTCAGGATGTGGTTGTGGGAGGTGAGATCCTGATGGGACAAAACCAGCCTCACCAGCTGTGTATTGAAGATTCACGGAATTGCCATCAGGGTCAACATAGCCAAACCTTCCATCTTGGTGTCCAACCCTTGTAGACTTTGCACTCTCGAAGGCTCCTTCACCAGTATCATGGCCATATTTATAAGTACCATCTCGTAAGGACAAAATACTGAGAACGCTTCCGGTCCATTACTTGAGGTATGTTGTAGGCTCCATCTGGTCCAGGCAAACTTAGAGTGCTAACTGTGAAGACAGACAACACAACCTGCAATCCATAAATTTTCATATTACTATTTGGAAAATTGGCCATTCTGTGCTCTATGTAAGGTTATCTTTTAACAGAAAGAGAATGTTCGAAAGTTTATTTAGGAGTAGAAATTGGAAAGTTATTATCATAATGACATCAGTTATATGCTTTGAATTTTGATATGAGTGTAAAGATTTGCTTTCACCTTCATGGAAAGAGGAAGGGTTTGAAAAATCCTGTGTGATTATGGTTGTGTATGTATAAATTCCATCTTTCGAATCAGAGTCACTAATATTATAATGTGGGATCGAGTTGCACAGAGAGACAAAGGAATTGGCCCAATGATATGATTCCTTGGATTCAAGTCGACTCTCAAATACACGAGTTGCTGTCCACTGGATGAATGTTCGTGCTTATCTTTCTGCTTGTGTATGAATGAGTGCAAGAATGTCTTAAGGAAAAACAATAGGTAAAGAGTTCCATGATTACCATAAATATGAAGAAATAGAAAGCGGTCCAAAGAAGCAAAAGGAAGTTAGTGTATATTTTCGCCTTTTCCACTAAATGTTGGGGAACAAAGTCCTGAAGGGCGATAGAAGCCACTTAGAAATGCCATTATTTCCTTCGTGTATGTGGACGTAGGAACGAGAGAGAGAGAGAGAGAGAGAGAGAGAGAGAGAGAGAGAGAGAGAGATGGATTCTGTAGATTCCAACACATCACTGAGTGCCATTACCAAGCTAATCCAGGAGGCCATTGTGGAGATCGCTGGGAGGGTGGGTTTCCTTCAGGCGACGCCGATGTCCCACGAGTGAGTGATCTGCCTTTGCAAGAGCTGAGGCCCTTTTATACCCAGAGGAGGCCGTGAGATGGAACGAGAGTAGGGGGGGTGGTCGGGGTGGGGTGGGGTTGGGGCGGGTGGGAGAAGGACAGAAATCAGGGCATCAGGCTGTGCCCTCATTGCCAGATCTGAATTCGTGGCCTGTCGTGGCATGTAAACAGTTGTGCCTGATCGCCCTTGAGGGAACCAGATCCTGTGCTTCTTATTCCGTTGTCTTTCGTCCGTCTTTTTTTTTTCTTTTGAAGTTTTGAATTACATTTCCTGTGTGAGATTCTTTCCCTCGATGTCCATCATAACGACCCTAGTTATCATTAGCACAGGAGTATCCTCGTTTAGCCTCATTTGCGTTGAATTTCGAATAAACGATTGTAGTGGTTTCTTCCGAGGTTTGCCCCTAAATCAATTATGCCATTTCCCAAAGATCTTACCGAGGCGTCTTCTGGTGAGAGAGACCGGCCCCGAACTAGAGCGAGACGGCAAGTCCAGACGTGGATCCAGGAATGGAAGTGTTCCCTTTCTCGTGTTGAAAGCAAAACTTTCTAGATCTTAGAGCCACAAGGAAAGTTGAATCATTCAGAACTGGAATGATTGTCTTCTATTTTTGAAAAATGGAATAGAAGATTTCCAGTGTTTGGGTCGAACATCAAAGTGTTGCAGTCTGAAAGTAAGAGTTTGAATTGAGGGTTGGGGAGAGATTTGCCGATTGTCTTTCATCTCGTGACATGTCGAGATGTTACGATTCTGTTTGCTGGCTTTTGTAATCAAACAGATAACGTTGCATTATTTTCTCTGGTATAATCATTGCTATAGCGTAGAAAAAAAGTAGTTTTTTTTTTAAGAGCCGGATGTTTCAGCGATGTGTCTGATGTTACATTTAAGGTAAAATGCTTTGATTTAACTGAATAAGTTGGGGTTATCTTGTTTTCGTGAAGTTGTGAGCTGCATTGATATATACCATTAATATTTTTCGATAACCAATATTTATGATTACCAATGATTAATTCATGCAGCATTGGTATTTCTCTCTCTCTCTCTCTCTCTCTCTCTCTCTCTCTCTCTCTCTCTCTCTCTCTCTCTCTCTCTCTCTCTCTCTCTCAACTCAATGAGTCTGAGAATGGAGGATGAAAACCCACAACAGCCAAATAGTATTGTTGGACTGGAGACGTCCCTTTGTTTCAGTCAGAAAGATTTTAAGCTGAGCCTATCATATTCCGATCAGCTGATCGTCATCTCTGAGGTCATGAAGTTGCAGGAAGAGATAAGTGTACAGTAAGTACATCACTGAGGTCATGAAAATGTGGAGGCTGGTCTTTACATAGTAACGGGAGGACATCTCTGCCTATGTGGACTTTCCTTCTTTAGTCATTCCTGTCGTAATTTTATCTTGAGTCTTCTGTTTGCCCGAGTTCTTCTTTTAGTTTCTTTTGTCCATTTTCATTTATTTTTTCTTTTCCCCTTTATACTTTTTCATTTCCCTCCCATCTTTAGGGATTCAGGGTGCAATAGTTGTTGATGAAACTTAATGGAAATGAAGTTCTTCCTTCGGAGATATCAATAAGACATCAATAACTCTCGTGGAATTTGCCATAAGCAGATTCTTGCGAATATTCTGAAGGTTTTAAAGGCAACGTAACGGAGTCTTACTCACATTTCATTTTTCGTCTCGTGCTGAGGAACATTGTGGTTCTGTCTCATCTTCGCCGAGGCTCTAAATCTGATGCTGGCCTCGAATTTGGAGTTGACAGCAACGTGTTTTTATTGAAGGGGCGATCCTGAGGAATCCTCGGTTTTGCCGTCGGAGTCGTGTGGTTATTTGAACAGCTATTGAAGAAAGAGCAGCTAATATTAAGGGAAATTTCACTCTTTCCCTGTGACGGCAGAACTGTTCTGCAAGCACTTGGTGTTTTCAACATTCAACCGTTTGATATGACGAATTTTACAATGGATCCCTTTAATGAGTATGAAAAGTAATATTTTGTTTGTACCAGCACTTGAGGGAGTCCGTGGCAGTGGAGAGGCTGAGAGGATAGCAAAAACAGGCAGCAGCTGAACTACTTCCAAGGAGAAGTCCAATTTTGTTTTAAACTTTTCCCCCAAATTACAGCTTCAGTGCGAGGCAGGAGCCAAGACCGTTGGAACCTGATAAGTTCGAACGAAATAAAAGAAATTACATCCTTTACATCTCTTTAGAAGTATGGAAATATTCCCAGGAGATGCGAGTGGGTCGTATGAGGCCGATTACGCAGAGGACTCGCTACCTTAATCCATAAAAATATGATGAAAATAACCACTAGTCTTGTTGCATCCTTATGGCGTTAGTGCCGTCAGTGCACCTCACGCGGTGCACTGCAGGCATTACTTAAGGTTCCCTGCAGCGTCCCATAGGCCCTTACATGCAGCCCCTTCTATTCCCTTTACTGTGCTTCCGTTCATTCTTTTATTCCATCTTACCTTCCAACCTCATTGAACAATTGCGTCATAGAGGAACTGTGAGGTTTGCCTCCTGTTACGCCTTTGAGATCTTTTTCTGTAAGCTTCTGTTTCAGCTTTGAATGGCCTCATAGGTCCCAACACTTGTACTTTGACCTAAAGTGTGTATATATGTTCTATTCCAGCAGCCTTTTAGGGAAGATCTCCTGGATCCGTTTGCAGTGAGGCATTTGTTAGCTGGATGCTCCGGTCTTTGGGGTCTGAGGAATCGGTGGCCCTCCGAGGATCGGGGGTGGGGGATGGGGGGGATGGGGGTTGAGGGGGGGTTGATCTTAGGTTAGGGTTCCCAGTGGCAGGATGTTGCTTATGACGCCAGGGGCATTTTTTAGCTCTATCTCAGGAGCTGGAAGAAATATCATCATAATTCTCTTGTTTCTGTCTTTATAATGAGGTCTTTATGGTTGTATATTGAATGCATATTTGTAGGTTTTTTTTTGTAAATATCGGCGTCATTGAGTTGATAGTCACGATTTCAGATCATTTCTAATAAGTCTTTCACTCATTTTTATTTTAAAATATTACGTTATCTTTGATTTTTATTTTTGGTTGTATTTTGTGCATGGGTGTCATTTCAGATTTTTGTTAAAGGGGGGGGGGGGAGGGGGAGACAAAGACGTTTTGGCAAGCGAAGCTGTTCTTTACTTTGAGCAATTATATATGTTTTTGAAACCACATGTGCAAGGTATTTCATCAAAATTACATACTCCCACTACTGTTTGTTTATCTCATCATCACTGGTAGCTATTATAGTAGACAGACAAGGATCAAGAAACGTAATATTTCGAGAAATTTCATGTATTTATGATTGTACTTCAAAAGAAAACACACTGTTACTTCTTGGGGCTTAGGGGCGAGGGGGCCAAGTTGAGTGTTGAGGGGCAACTTGAATCTTGGGGGTGGCAGTTGGCCCCCAACCCCCCAAATGACCCCCCTTGATTTTGTGGTAGCAGTGGAGTCAAATTTGGCGATTCCCTCTAAATTGATAATTGTAAAACCAAAGATATTATGAACTATATTGCAATCAATCAATCGCTCTCTCTCTCTCTCTCTCTCTCTCTCTCTCTCTCTCTCTCTCTCTCTCTCTCTCTCTCTCTCTCTCTCTCTTTCTGTTTTTTGTTTTTTTATTTATTATAAAGAGCACCAGATTTTATTGAACTTCCGGATCTCGACAAGTTTTTCAAAAGATGAGATTGCTAGCCCTATGGCTTGTTACACCTTTGTTGTGACTGAACACAGTCGATTAACTACATTGTACGTCTGTAGGTTTTGTTGGTGAACTAACTACTGTCAGCGAGTACAATTCACATCCTGTAAGCAAGGCAGATGAGAGAGAGAGAGAGAGAGAGAGAGAGAGAGAGAGAGAGAGAGAGAGAGAGAGAGAGAGAGAGAGATTTTTGTATGTATGTTTAATCTGAGACGTTTCATAGTAGGCCTCAGCTGAAGTCATATTGTAGTTGAGTAAGACACTTGTATTTTTTAAACCAAGACAGATAACATGAGAGGTTTAGGCAGCAACCATTGAGGATACGATCTGGTTGTTAGGTTCAACGGAAAGTTTGGGAGGTTGTGGCTGTGTGAATTTGTTTTCGTTAATAAATTATAATTGATTAGGAATAATTATTGAATTTTTTGTTGATCTACAAACAAGTGAAGATTAATTAGTTTACCTATACATAGAATTTAGCCATGATAGAGGAAGCGGATAGTTTCTGTAAATTTATAAATAAATTGCAGTGGTATCCTTTTTGTGAGATAAATTTATCAGCATTGTTGCTTATTTTGATGAGGTGTTATATTTAGTCCAGTCTTACTATTTTGTATTTTGCTTGTCATGGTCAGTTATATTCATGGTATTTATGGGAGTCTGGTCCACAACTGCAAGTTTGACTTCTCCTGACACTACCTGACTTTCTAAATTCAACTTCAACAAAGGACAAAGAACACAAGTGTTAGGAAATCCACCTAACATGACTTTCTCTTCCATATTGATTTCTGCCCTGTTCGGCACACACTCTCTTCTAATCAGTGAGACAGCAGATCCTGTGTCTCGAAGCAAGACCACTTCTCTCGAATCTACTCCTCCAAGAGAGGAAACTACGCCTTCTGACAGAAATTCACCAAAAACTTTCCTAGTTTCTCTCATCACATCATCCCTACTTGACGAAAGGTTAACTAGAGACACTGGTTTCTTACCGTCCTTCTTTTCTACTGCACAGTTTCTCGCTAAATGCCCTTTCCCATTACATCGGAAACAAGTTCATTCTGAGCCACTAGATGCCACCTTACTCTTACAAACCTTAGACGTATGACCAGGTTTTCCGCATGTATAACAGGAATAATCACTTTTACTCTCATTGCTATTACTAGGACTCTACCAGACGAAGGATCATTTCGTTTCTTACTAACACTCAAATTATGAGTTAGACTATATTCGTCAGTTAGCCTAGTTGCTCCTGCAAAAGATACTTCTCGCCTATAAAGTGTAATCTCAGGAGATACGTTATCTTTGAAGTTTTCTAACAACACTAAGTTCTTCAAACTATCAAAATCCTCAACTTTAGCAGAAGTTAACCAATCAAAAAACAGTCTTTCTAACTTCTTACCGTATTCTACATACGTAATATTTTCATCCTTTTTCAAATTTCTAAATTTCTTACGGTACGCCTCCGGTACTAACCTGTACGCACTAAGAACAGTTTCTTTCACGATATCGTAATTATCACATTCCTCCTTAGACATGCAACTGTACACAGTAAGAGCCCTACCACTCAAAACTGACTAAATATAAAGTCCACGTTTCTTTAGGAGAACCTACTCGTTCCATTAACTTCTCAAAACACATGAAATATGTCGTAACATCTTCCTCATCGAACTTTGGTACTAATTTTAGCACTGCACTCATACCTAACGTATCAGCTCCGTTTTCGTTCTCGCCTGACCGACTGTTACGAGTACTTTCCCTTAACCGAGCAATTTCCAACTCATGCATATACTCTTTCTCTCTCTCTTCCTGTTCATGCATACGCTCTTTCTCTCTCTCTTCCTGCTGCATTACCAACATTTCTCTCTCTTGCTGCATTTTCATTACTTCTCTCTTTCTCTACTCACGGAGATCATTCCCCTCTAGACCTAGTAGCTTACCCGACTCAATAAACACTTTCACCATCTCACTCATTCTGATTCTTTCTATATCCTCCCTGTTCCAAACTGTTAAAGTGTTGATAGCCTAAGCAAGGTCGCCACAATGTTACGGCCTCTGAGAGAGGTCCGCTTCAGGTTCGATATGAAATAAATAAAAAAAAAAAATTTCAACACCAACAGTTGAAACTGGCGATACGAATATAGAAAGAAACACTAACACAGCAAAGGTTTATTTACAAGCTTACTAACATAGGTAAATACAGAATGGTATATCCTATTTACATAAAAAGATAGAATCTTACACTGCATGTACTGGGGGAACAGTGAGGCAATTCAAATACAGTGGTACCTCGACATACGAAAGGCTCAACTTACGAAAAACTCGAGATACGAAAGCAAATACAAAAAATTTTTCAGCTCTACATATGAAAAGTTTTCAAGATACGAAAGGTTGTTGCTGTACAGTCCCGAGATTCGCCCGGACCACTGAGAACAATTTTAAAACTCCCACGCCGCCAACTGAGTAAACTCGCCACCATCCTCCCTCTCTCCCATTGGTTCCTGATGCTAGTCACCCCATAAGGTCCTGCTCTCCTATTGGTCAGCATCTACCCCTTGTGCTTTAAATATTCTATTGGTAAAGAATGCTGTAGATTGAAAAACTTATTCATGCAATACATTTAATAAAAAAAAAATTAGGTAAAGATAGAATAAAGAATAGAAATGAATGGTTATTATACTGTTTGGTAGTTTCAGTAGTTGAAGAGAGATAATGAAAATTTATGGCTTACTGTGTAAAGTGATTGCTTGGTGATCGTTCGATACTTGTAAGTGCTGGATGTAAACAGAAGTTTGGAAGCCTTTTTTTGTTTGTTTATTATAGTTAATGGTTACTTGATAATTATTTGAAATGAGTACATGCAATACATTAAATAAAAAATTTGTGAATTAAATATCATAAAATATAAAATAAATCAGACTACCAACAAATACGTATTTTTTAGAATTCTTCTTCTGTTTTATTATTACGTTACGTATACGTATGTTTCATTATAGCTGTCAGTAACTCGGTATCTCCATTAGGTAAAGATAGAATAAAGAATTGAAATGAATGGTTATTATAATGTTTGGTAGTTTCATTAGTTGAAGAGAGATACTAATGAAAATTTATAGCTTACTGTGTGCTAGGAAAAATGATTGCTTGGCGTTCGTTCAGTACTCGTAAGACGGGTAAGAGCTGAATGTTAAACAATCGATTGGAAGGTTTTTTTTGTTTGGTTGTGTATTATAGTTAATGATTAATGAATAATTATTTGAAATGAGTACATACTGATTATTTATACATTTTATTGGCATATTCCAAGCTTTTAGCTCTAAGGTTTAGATGTCAGAATCATAGACTAGGCTACAGTAGCAACCGCTAACATAGGCTAGGCTTATTGCTAAGGGACATATGCTAAAGTCCTAATATATGCAGTAAAAATGGGGTTGAACATTACATGCAGTTGAATATTACTCAAGTATGTAAAGTGTTTTGCCTTTGTGGAGTCATATCTCTTCCGTCAGATCGGTGTCGTAACCCTAGAACATGTGTTTTAGGCCTGGAAATATAATTTACTGAGGCGTTTTTGGAGGGCTTGGAACGGATTAGCCATTTTACATGTAAAATGTGGTCCAAGATACGAAAACGTCATGATACGAAGGGCGCCTCGGAACGGATTAATTTCGTATCTCGAGGTCCTACTGTACTTGCTTGTCAATTTGGCAATTCGAAGGGATGGCTTTTCAAAAGGAAAACGGTGATTGCAGACGTCCTCTTGACTCCGTATTGCAGAAACTAGTCAACTTGTAAGGCAGGAACTCCCCAAAACCTCTAGCAGGACCTTTTCTTCTCTGAAGTCTGCTCGACGTCAAGATAACACGAGATAATCCATCCACTCCTGAAGACGACTAGACCAGTATCCAACCAACTCCCGAGCAACTTTTCTTCTGATCCTTCGTCGGTTCCTTCGTCTCTAGTCTCTCTCTGACGATCTCTGCTGCTGATATCTCACTGGTATTCTGACCAGTGGCTCTTACTGAGGATATCTCTCTGTGACTAACAGGTGTCTTTCTTCTACGATCTCTGCTTTTTCCTGCTCCGACCGTCGTATTTATACGGCACTCTGGGGGCAGAGCCTACGGCGAGCGTCACAGACTCCCGAGGTTTCCGGAAGTTCTTAGATGAATCTAGACGAGGTATTGCATCAGAAATCGAGGCATTTTTTTTCCCGACACATTGGTGCGTATTGCACTCCACAACACGCCTGACGATTCCAGAACAGCCGCGAGAACAGGCGCCTCCAACACGGGCGCGAAAGCCTCCTTACTGCCGAACTTCTCGAAAATGCGTTTTCCTTTCCTTTATCTTCCTTTGCTATGAAGCAATTACCATCACAGTGTGGAAAACTGCAATAAAACCGTTAATGCCTTGTTAGCTATTGAAGGATATTCTTCTTTAACTGAAATCCAAAACTGATCGATGGGCACCTGTTTATGCTTGATCTTTAATTCCCGATCAGTAGATGTAGCGGCCAGATCATCCTCTTCTGGTAACGAACAGCCAATAAAAGGGTTGCGAATCCAGTCGTACTGCTCGGTGTTTATTGAGGGAAAATAATAATTCAGATTACCTTCCAGAGTCGCTAAATGATCCACTATTAAAGGAATTAAATCGTCTGAATAGCCTTTTCTCAGCAAAGGAAACATTTCCAAACAGCCTGATCTAGCTTTCCTTTTCCAAATCACTATTTTTTTCTGGAATGCTTTGATTCTGTAGGTAGATGAGAGAAGATTTTCATTTCCACTTTGCATAGACATGTTTCAGATTATTCAAGTGTTGAAACATACCAGTCACATATTCCAATTTTGATGTCGAAAACTCACATTCCTAAAGTCCACAAAATTTACTGTTATTTTCTTTTTTTTTTAAATGCCAATAGTTCTTCGTGAAGTTCAAGCCCACGACTGAGTACCTTTCCCCTTGACAACCATCTCACTTTTGTGTGCAATAGCAAGCGAGTGTGTTGTGAATCCATGTTTTCACAAAGTTGTTCAAATATAATAGCCTTTGCTGGTTTAGACTTGATGAAATTTACCATTTCGACAACTTGACCAAAAACTTCTTTCAATTTAATATTCAGTGTTTTTGCCATCAGGACCCCTCTATGCAAGAAACAGTGAGTTGTTATTAATATGGGATTCTTTTGCTTTACAAATGATGCAAGACCTTTAATGGAACCCACCATTGATGGAGCTCCATCAGTACAAATTCCAACACACGACTCCTAGGATAAATTTTTTTCTCAAAATAACTATTCAAAATTAGAATATAATTTTCCTATTCCCGCTGTGGTTTAAATTTCATCACAGTCTTATATTCAACACTCATTTCTATGATCAAGTTTTAATTTTGAACGATTGTCCAATATCTTTTCTTGTGAATATATGAAGACAATTCATGTCATCAGTAATACAAAAGACTCATGAACCTCCGAAGTCTCTTCTTCAAAATTCCAACCTCTCTCTCTCTCTCTCTCTCTCGTAGTAGCCATCTTGCTTGATGAGACGTTCCCGCGTGAAATCAGATTAATCAACAGATATCACAAGTTTAACATACGACTAGAATTTGAGAAATATCTTGAAGTGTTCGTGAACTATCGGTGATAAGATTAGTGTGAAAATAGTAGGATAAAGCGTCTTCTAAGTTAGTTTATCAAGTGTAATACTGTAAATCAGAACAAGATGGCAGTAAGTTCCAACTGCGGGAAGAGATGGCGTAATTTAGCGTGTTTAGCAGATTCGCAATACGATTAGGTAGCAGGAAGGGAACTGGCATTTCTCATCTATGAAATCAGCAACAGTCCTAACCAAAAAGATACAAAAGCATTCATAGATATATTAGAAGGATATAATCCTTCAAACTGGAAAAAATCTAATGAAAACATCTTGAAAATAATTGAAGAAGTTCCAAATAAAATCCAAGTGGTCAAGAGACTCATAAAGAAAATATACATAAACCAACATATTCCGACAAAGAAAATGAATAACGGAAGGTGAATCTTGTGAATATCCTAATTGACGCATTAGGAAAAGAATGCCAAAAGCATGCAAACTGTGTAAGGTTTGGTATAGCATAGTCAATCCACAAAACCTAATCAGAAAATGTGCTGCATGCAACATTCCGACCCATCCACAGTGTGCTGAGGTAATACAAGATATGAGAAAAGATACAAGAATTTTTTGTTCAACATGTCTATCATGGATAGACAATGTTATTAAATCAAGATTGAATGTACAAATAGTTGAGGATGAAGAAGAAGAGGAAGAGGAAGAAGAAGAAGAAGAAGAAGAAGAAGAAGAGGAAAACGGAAGAGAAGTAAACAAAAATGAAATGACAGAAAAAAATAAGGAAAACAAAGAACAAGATAAAAGTATGGATGCAGAGATACTCATTGATACTACATATGAGGCAATAAAGCAGCATACCTACGAAGAAATAAATTACGATATGGCAACAGAAAAGCAAATCCCGAAGAGGCTCTACCCAGATCTACACAATGACGGGAAAGAGGAAAAAATAGACAAGAAAGACAAAATCTGCAACCTTTTGAAAAGAGGGAATTGCAGATTTGGAGAAAGATGTTACTACAAACATCCTAAGGTATGTCACAACTATGAAAATATATGGTCAAATGTGCATACCTAAGATTGGATAATGGGGAATGATTGCCAGAGCTCTGCATCCAAAATATGCAAAAACCTAAAAGAAGGAAAAGGATGTAAGTTCGACAAAAAATGCAAATATATGCACCCTGTAGCCATGAATCATAATCAAATAAATAACCAACCAAGTAATAAAATCCAAAATAAGAAAGAAACAAATAAAGAGAGAAATCAAGAATATCAGGTAAAATGAGATATGCAGAGATGTCAGCAAAAAATTTCAATGCATCAGCTCCAAAATTCTACTCAAGAGATAATAACTGTATTTATTATGCAAGAGGATATTGCAGAAACGGAGAAAATTGCAGATTCAGACACAAAATGAATAATTATGATGAAGGAAGATCAAATATTATGGAAAAGTTGGATTTTTTAATGTCAGAATTTCTGGAAATGAAAAAAAGAACAACATACCAGAACAGGAAAGAGACATGGGAAAAATCCTTATTACTACCAATATTAAATGAAGGAGAAAACACGCAAACCATCATAGTGATGAATGCGCAGGGTTTAGTTACGAGTAACTCAAAAAGAAAAATAGAGTACTTAGAAGAACTAACCCAAATTAAAAAGAAAATAGATATAATGAATATAAGTGAAACCTGGTATTTCCAAGAGACTGGGAATGATGATCAAATAAAAGGGTTCCAAACTTATAGATCAGATAGAAAAAATAGGAATCAAGGGGGAACCGCAATATATGGGAAAGACAAAAAACAAGGAAAGATATATGAGAATGTGAACTAATAGCGGTAGAATTTGAATCTGAAAAATTAATGAACATAGTAATATATAGACCTCCTAATACTAAAGAGTTGGACTTAATAATTGAAAAATTGGATTATATATGTAGAAATCACAAGGACTGGACTATTCTCCTATCTGGTGACTTCAACTTTCCTTTCGTAGAATGGAAAGAACGAATAGGAGATTGTGGATGTACTTATACATATAAAAAAGAGAGTAATAGTAGTGCAGAAGATAAGAGGCAATTCGAAAAGCTATTAGATATGCTACTAGAATACAACATTCAACAAATAAATCACCTGCCAACAAGAAAGGAAAATACTTTAGACCTAGTATTTGTGAACGAGGTGAATTATGTTAAAGAAATAATAGTTTATAATGCGAGTATTTCAGACCATAATGTCATAGAATTAACAGTTCATTCCAAAGCAAGTGAAAACAGAGATAAGCAAGAAATGAAAAAGTGGGAAGGATATGGAAAATACAACTACAGTAAAAATATAAAATGGTCAGAAATAAATGAAGAATCAAACAAAGATTGGGATAACATTTTCGTAAGCGATGACATAAGGGTAAATACGGAGATATTATATAAAATATTAGAGAAAATAGTGGATAAATATATACCGAAGAAGAAAAGTAAACATCATTCATGCATACCAAGAGACAGAAGGATCTTGTTCCAGAAAATCAGAAAGTGGAAAAAAGGTCCTGCAAAAGAAAAAAATGCATGGAAAGTTATAGAACTAAAAAGTAAGATAGAAAATGCAGAACAAAAGATTATACAATCAAAAGAAAATGAAAAACGGGAATTGGAAGAAAAAACCCTATTAAATATCAAAGCAAAACCCCAACTATTATACTCATATCGAAGAAGATGAATAAAAGAAGAATAGAAATAGGCCCTCTGAGAATTGAAGGGAGATTAACGAATGAAAAAAAGGAAATTTGCAACATACTGGCAGAACGATATAAGAGAGAATTCACCCCTAGAATAGATAATGAAGATAATGATATAGAAGTAAGGGACGAAAATAGTGAATATTTAGCTGACATAGAAATTAATGAAGCTGATATTGTGCAGGCAATTAATGAAATTAAAAATGGAGCTGCTGCAGGGCCGGATGGAGTCCCTGCTATTTTGTTAAAGAAAGTAGTTCATTCTATCGCAAAGCCACTTGCAATATTATTAAGACAAAGTGTAGATACAGGAAAGATTTATGATGAGCACAAATTAGCATATATCACCCCTACTTTCAAAAGTGGATCAAGACTAGAGGCAAGTAATTATAGGCCTGTGAGTCTAACATCACATATTATGAAAGTGTATGAAAGGGTAATGAAGAAAAATATTATGAAACATTAATAAAATATAATTTGTTTAATATAGGACAACCGGTTTCGTACCCGGAAAAAGTACACAAACCCAACTGTTAGTCCACCGTGAGAACATATTCAAAAATATGAAAGCGGAAATGAAACAGATGTGGTTTATCTAGACTTTGCAAAAGCTTTTGACAAAGTAGACCATAATATATTAGCAAAGAAAATTAGAAAACACAATATCGTAGATAAAGTAGGAAGATGGTTAAAAGAATTTTTACACAACAGAAAACAGATAGTTATTGCAAACGATGAGAAATCGGATGAAACCAAGGTAATATCCGGTGTGCCACAAGGTACGGTGCTAGCTGCAATATTGTTTGTTATTATGATTGAAGACATAGACAGTAATGTTAAGGATTCGGTAGTGAGTAGTTTCGCTGATGACACAAGAATAAGTAGAGAAATTACTTGTGATGAAGATAGGAACGCTCTACAAAGAGACCTTAACAAAGTATATGATTGGGCAGAGGAAAATAGGATGGTATTTAACTCTGATAAATTTGAATCAATAAATTATGGAGACAGAGAAGGAAAGCTATATGCATATAGGGGACCTAATAATGAGACATCAACAAATAAGGGTTGTAAGCAGTTAAAGACCTTGGTGTGATGATGAATAGGAACATGTTATGCAATGATCAAATAGCAATTCTTTTGGAAAATTGTAAAGCAAAATGGGAATGTTGTTACGGCACTTCAAAACAGAAAAGCTGAACACATGATTATGCTTTATAAAACATATGTTCGTAGTCCACTTGAATATTGCAATATGATATGGTACCCACACTATCAAAAGGATATTGCACAAATAGAGAGTGTACAAAGGTCCTTTACAGCTAGAATAGAAGAAGTTAAGGACCTTGACTACTGGGAAAGACTACAATCATTAAAATTATATAGTCTAGAAAGGAGAGAGAACGCTACATGATAATTCAGGCATGGAAACAGGATAGAAGGAATAACAGAAAATATCATGGAACTAAAAATATCAGAAAGAGCAAGCAGAGGTAGATTAATAGTGCCCAAAACAATACCAGGAAAAATAAGGAAAGCACACAGGACATTAATCCACTACGCACCAGCATCGATAATGCAGCGTCTATTCAATGCGTTGCCAGCTCATCTGAGGAATATATCAGGAGTGAGCGTAGATGTGTTTAAGAATAAGCTCGACAAATATCTAAACTGCATCCCAGACCATCCAAGATTGGAAGATGCAAAATATACCGGAAGATGTACTAGCAACTCTCTGGTAGACATTAGAGGTGCCTCACACTGAGGGACCTGGGGCAACCCGAACGAACTGTAAGGTCTGTAAGGTAAGGTAAGGTTCTCTCTCCTCTCCTTCCCTCTCTTCCTTTCATCTCTCTCTCTCTCTCTTTCCTCTCTCTCTCGTCTCTCTCTCTCTCTCTGCAATCTCTCTCTCTCTTCCTTCTCTCTCTCTCTCTGGAAATGAACTCTGAGCAGCAGCAGCAAAATGCATTGCACTTATTCAAAACCGAAACCATAGTGTCAGTCACTTCATACATAAGTTGATCATATTAATTTGGATCAAAATATCATGAACAAATCTGTCATTTGTGATTAAAACCTTTAATTATTTCCATTCACTTCCCAGCTATTTATAAGTTGTAAAGGTAACATGGTGAGTTTCAGCTGAGGAGGCCAGTGGGGGTGTAAAGAATCCGACTGGGGCGCCAGGGCCCCCCTTGACCCCTCATAGTGACTCTCTCTCTCTCTCTCTCTCTCTCTCTCTCTCTCTCTCTCTCTATTCTCCTATCTGGTGACTTCAACTTTCCTTTCGTAGAATGGAAAGAACGAATAGGAGATTGTGGTTGTACTTATACATATAAAAAAGAGAGTAATAGTAGTGCAGAAGATAAGAGGCAATTTGAAAAGCTATTAGATATGCTACTCAGAATCAACATTCAACAAATAAATCACCTGCCAACAAGAAAGGAAAATACTTTAGACCTAGTATTTGTGAACGAGATGAATTATGTTAAAGAAATAATAGTTTATAATGCGAATATTTCAGACCATAATGTCATAGAATTAACAGTTCATTCCAAAGCAAGTGAAAATAGAGATAAGCAAGAAATGAAAAAGTGGGAAGGATATGGAAAATACAACTTCTACAGTAAAAATATAAAATGGTCAGATTAATGAAGAATTAAACAAAGATTGGGATAACATTTTCGTAAGTGATGACATAAGGGTAAATACGGAGATATTATATAAAAATATTGGAGAAAATAGTGGAAAAATATATACCGAAGAAGAAAAGTAAACATCATTCATGCATACCAAGAGACAGAAGGATCTTGTTCCAGAAAATCAGAAAGTGGAAAAAAGGTCTTGCAAAAGAAAAAAATGCATGGAAAGTTATAGAACTAAAAAGTAAGATAGAAAATGCAGAACAAAAGATTATACAATCAAAAGAAAATGAAAAACGGGACTTGGAAGAAAAAACCCTATTAAATATCAAGCAAAAACCCCAATCTATTATACTCATATGCGAAGAAGATGAATAAAAGAAGAAGTAGAAATAGGCCCTCTGAGAACTTGAAGGGAGATTACGAATGAAAAAAAGGAAATTTTGCAACCATACTGGCAGAACGATATAGAGAGAATTCACCCCTAGAATAGATAATGAAGATAATGATATAGAAGTAAGGGATGAAAATAGTGAATATTTAGCTGACATAGATATTAATGAAGCTGATATTGTGCAGGCTATTAATGAAATTAAAAATGGAGCTGCTGCAGGGCCTGATGGAATTCCTGCTATTTTGTTAAAGAAAGTAGTTCATTCTATCGCAAAGCCACTTGCAATATTATTAAGACAAAGTGTAGATACAGGCAAGATTTATGATGAGCATAAATTAGCATATATTACCCCTACTTTCAAAAGTGGATCAAGACTAGAGGCAAGTAATTATAGGCCGGGTGAGTCTAACATCACATATTATGAAAGTGTATGAAAGGGTAATGAAGAAAAATATTATGAAACATTTAATAAAAAATAATTTGTTTAATAAAGGACAACATGGTTTCGTACCCGGAAAAAGTACACAAACCCAACTGTTAGTCCACCGTGAGAACATATTCAAAAATATGAAAAGCGGAAATGAAACAGATGTGGTTTATTTAGACTTTGCAAAAGCTTTTGATAAAGTAGACCATAATATATTAGCGAAGAAAATTAGAAAACACAATATCGGGATAAAGTAGGAAGATGGTTAAAAGAATTTTTACACAACAGAAAACAGATAGTTATTGCAAACGACGAGAAATCGGATGAAGTCAAGGTAATATCCGGTGTGCCGCAAGGTACGGTGTTAGCTGCAATACTGTTTGTTATTATGATTGAAGACATAGACAATAATGTGAAGGATTCGGTAGTGAGTAGTTTCGCAGATGACACAAGAATAAGTAGAGAAATTACTTGTGATGAAGATAGGAACGCTCTACAAAGAGACCTTAACAAAGTATATGATTGGGCAGAGGTAAATAAGGATGGTATTTAACTCTGATAAATTTGAATCAATAAATTATGGAGACAGAGAAAGAAAGCTATATGCATATAAGGGACCTAATAATGAGAACCATCACAAATAAGGAAGCAGTTAAAGACCTTGGTGTGATGATGAATAGGAACATGTTATGCAATGATCAAATAGCAACTCTGTTGGCAAAATGTAAAGCAAAAATGGGAATGTTGTTACGGCACTTCAAAACAAGAAAAGCTGAACACATTATTATGCTTTATAAAACATATGTTCGTAGTCCACTTGAATATTGCAATATGATATGGTACCCACACTATCAAAAGGATATTGCACAAATAGAGAGTGTACAAAGGTCCTTTACAGCTAGAATAGAAGAAGTTAAGGACCTAGACTACTGGGAAAGACTACAATTCTTAAAATTATATAGTCTAGAAAGGAGAAGAGAACGCTACATGATAATTCAGGCATGGAAACAGATAGAAGGAATAGCAGAAAATATCATGGAACTAAAAATATCAGAAAGAGCAAGCAGAGGTAGATTAATAGTGCCCAAAACTATACCAGGAAAAATAAGGAAAGCACACAGGACATTAATCCACTACGCACCAGCATCGATAATGCAGCGTCTATTCAATGCGTTGCCAGCTCATCTGAGGAATATATCAGGAGTGAGCGTAGATGTGTTTAAGAATAAGCTCGACAAATATCTAAACTGCATCCCAGACCATCCAAGATTGGAAGATGCAAAATATACCGGAAGATGTACTAGCAACTCTCTGGTAGACATTAGAGGTGCCTCACACTGAGGGACCTGGGGCAACCCGAACAAGATGTAAGGTCTGTAAGGTAAGGTCTCTCTCTCAGCTTAATGTGTCAAACAGTTGAGGGTGAGAAGCCAGAACAGCCGATATATATAGTCTTGCTGGACTGGGGACGTCCCCTTGTTTCAATCGAAATGATTTGAAGCCTAATTTCATCATTGTCTGATCAGCTGACTGTCATCTCTGAGGTCATGAAGTTGCGGAGGCTGATCTGTAAATACTGGGAGGACATCTCTGCGAATTCGAGTTTTCCTTCGTTAGTCATTCCAGTCGTCATTTCCATATTGATTCTTTCGTTTGTGTGGAGTTTCCTTTTCATTTGTATTTGTGCTTTTGAATTTCCCTTTTGATTTTTTCTTCCTTTTGTCCTTCTTTTAGTTTCTGTTGCTTTTTAAATTTCAGCGAGATTGATTGTTTTCGACCTGCGGTCACAGTGACCGTTAAATTTTTGCACAGGGGTTGGGGCTACTGTGGTGGGGAGGTCGATAGTTCCTTCTGAGTTGAAGATTGTAGAGCCGGATATTTTATTAACTAATACCACCAATCAATCAGTCAATCTATATTGCATATATGTATATATATATATATATATATATATATATATATATATATATGATATATATATAGTATATATATATATATATATATATATATATATATCTATCTATATATATATATATTATATATATATCTATATATTATATATATATAGATATATATATATATATATATAATTAATATATATATTATATATATATATATATAATAATTTAATTTATATATATATATATATTGTATATATTACAGTATATATATATATGTGTATATATATGTATATAAATATATATATGTGTGTGTGTGTGTGTGTATATGTTACCCATCCCTGACACCATGGTACCAGTGAAGGGTATTTAATATTTGGTATGCGTTTAAGCGTAAGCGTTAAGGCGAATTGGTTACACACAATCTCTCCCCCCTCTCTCTCTCTCTCTCTCTCTCTCTCTCAACGCGGTCACTGGCATAGCCTTCTCTCTCTCTCTCTCTCTCCATGCTAACAGGTCATCAAATTAGAGTCGGAGTTATAATAAAATATAATATTTATTCAGAATAACATACTAGTTGAATGACTCAAATTCTTACAAGATCAACACTGGAAAGATAATAATTCAAGTCCCACAGACAAACTAATTCAGTTAACCCCCCAGTATTTTAATGTCTCAATCAGTAATTAGTCACACCAAATCTCTTCTCCAAAATATAATAGTTCCCTCCACACAGGCCCCTCGGCCCCTTAAAAAGACAGGAGAACACACTAGTGAGCACACACACAATTGTAAAGACAAAGTCAAAAGATTAGACATCTTTACAAGATATTAAACAAGCCATCCCTTTGGCTAAAGTATGACACACTTACCCATTACAGCCTGGAAAACCACACACTATGTTCATGAAACTTTTTGGCACGCACCATCGTGGCTCTACCTTTCTCGCATAGACTTCTCCGAAAGTCTCCCCATAGATTTGGCTAAAGATGCCATTATGAACGGAAGAGGCGCACACGTACACACGAACTCACACTGATCGGTAACGCCTTAATAAAACTGGTCACAACAAGTTTTGAAAGGCACTTGAACAAGACCTCGTAAACTCACGAACATTGACCCGCTTAACTATGCATCTTCATATCGCACCATCCCAGAAATGATTTATCAGCTTTCTCAGGTCATTGCTTCCGACTCTGAATCTATGTGCGCATTCTAAAAAAGGTCACAGCACATCACATTGGCATATTAAATATATTATTAATTATAACCCTCTTTCATCTGAACATATATATATAATATATATGTATATATCTATATATATATATATTATATATTTCTACGTTTATTGATCTTTTCGTCTACCCAGCATTAAGTAATTATTTTGATTTGTAAAAAGGCAGCCATATTCCTCCAAATATCAGCTGATTTGGGCGGGAAACCAAAGCTAGCCAGCCAGATGTAGGAATTTCCTGCGAGAAGGGAGAAAATAGACTCTTGTCAGTTTTAGGGACGTATCTCAAAGGGAAGGATGTAGGGAGACTGGTACTTCTTAGGCCTATATCTTAAGCTCTTTTTCCTGTGAACCCTCTGTTGGCTGTATGTTCTGTTTCCAGGATTGCCCTGCTCCTGGGGGGGTTAAGCTGACCCCCAACACCCATGAGAGACACCTGCGATCTTTCTCAGTCGACTGCAGTCGTGACCTCGGACGGATGTCCAGCCAGCGAGCCTCCCACACTTAAGCCTAACGGCGTACTGGCGCGCCAAGAGACCCAGACCTGAGACAAAGCCGGACGCCACATTTTCTACAAAGGTCCACACTGATCATGGCATCTAGGTACGTCTTGTGAAGCAGCATATTGCCAGTTTCTTCCCTCCTAATTTTCATAAATCAAACTTCTACTCCATTGAATATCCCTTTGTTTCTCACTGCCTCATGGCCGCATGTTTCCCTTGTGTGATCGTCCCAGACCAATGAAGTCTTCAGTGCATACCTCAGTAAAACATTAGAGTTCCTTTGCCCCAGTGTTAGATAACTGAATAATCGTAACTTGTGCAAGAAGTCCTTTTTCTTTTATCTTGTCTAATCTGGGATCTTTTTCCAGATCCCCTGAGTCACGTGTCAAGTCTGTCCGCCCGCAAGTGTTGCATTACCGCAAGATATCGAAACCCAGCTTTTATTACGTGAATCACATTTTACCCAACTATCCATTTGTGAGAGGCATATGGGTCCCAACGTGTGGACACGCTGCATTTACTTTTCTCCAGGCCAGTAAGGGCCTCTTGTAAATAAATAGATGTAAAGTAATTAGCTGAGTTTCTGGCGACCTTCTCCTCTAGAGTAAATTATCACTGTAAATCCTTTTTACGGTAAGTTGAAGTAATTCATTCTATTTTTCCCTCAACTATTTCTGTTTACGTATTGGAGTCCTTTCAAGGCTGGGCCCATACGTAACTATATATATTATATATTATATATATATATATAATATATATTAAAATAAATATATGTAACATATATATATATATATATCTATATATATATATATATATATATATATATATATATAGTATATATATATATATATATATAATATATATATTATATATATATATATAAATCTTAAAGGCACGGTAGTGAATTGTTAATCTGAGCTCTTTCCGGTTAGAGACAAGTCAGTTAGAGACAAGTGCTGGATTCCTCGAAGATACTAAAATGAAAAAAAAGACAGGATAGATTACCAATGCACTTTGAGGTCGATGATGCCTCGAAGATCACGGACTTCGGGCATGGAGCCCCCGTGTTTGTTGTGTGCAACATAGGGTGTGTCTGTGTGTGTTCGTAACGAACAGTATATGACATTTATTATGGGGGGATAAGTGCTAAGAGAGGACTCACTGATTGGTTGTGACAGAGTGTGGAACACTCCTGGAAGAGGTGTTGCAGAACCATCGAATAAGATGGATTCGAAGTCACCATATAGAAAAATGGACTCTCTAATACCTCTGTTGACTTATTTAAATATTATGATTAGTCGGACATTATGAGATAAGAGGGGGTGCTTACTTGAATATGATTTTGAGAGGAAAACGATAGTTTAAGGTTTTTTTGGGGGGGTCAGAGTTAATTCATTTTATTTATTTTATTATTTGATTTTATTCCATTTTAATGTTAGCTAATTTGGGAAATAAAAAGTATATGTTTGTAACTACGGGAATTTATTTGCCTAGCTTGTTTTTTCAGCCAACTCCCCAGAATGATCTGCAACGAACGAGGGTAGGTTTAGTTGCCAGTGGCAGTTTGTTTCATTTTGTTTAAACGAGTGTCATTTGGCCTTAAAAACCCGTTCAATATATAATATATATATATATATATATATATATTATATTTAGATATATATTATATATATATATATATATATATATATATATTACACCCCCTTTATTCCCTAAACTACACAAACTGGGAACTCTTACCTGTTGCCAACGGTGCCCTGTCTGTAAGATGTCACGAGGCTTATTAAGACTGCGTAAATATACAAAAATATCATTTATTTCCCAAAGCAATTGGTTATAACAAAGAACAAAATGATTAACAAGTCATAATGGCACAAATACCCAAATCTGCCCATAAAGAAAACCAATAAGATAACATTCTACCTTCCGGACTAAGGTTACACTCTCAAACCCCAAACAAGTCGCATTGTCTAGTATTAGTCAGTTAGAGAATCCCATTCCTAATCAACCATGGAATCGGACCCATCTTTTCGATGGGCGTTTTCTCCCGACACTTAGGGCAACCGCTTGTTCTCTCCTTTGCACAAAGAATGCGTCTCCCACAAGTACCCTGAACCAGTAGGCCTGTAATACGCCCGTACAAACGAATGCACATGCCTCCTCAAACGGGGAACGACCTCTGAGACCAGTTGCTTGTTCAGCAAATGCCATGCTCTCCCCTGTGAACTTTGCAGTGTACCACCCCTTGTCTCTAGGCAAGCAGAGCTATGTGACTTTATTATTATATAAAACACTTTAAACAAATTATTAGCCATTCCCCCTCTTTTCACCTCTTAAGAGGAGCTCGGCTACCCCATGCTAGCACCCGCCTAGCTCTAGACACACAAGCGTCTTACAATATATATAAAACCAGAGGCTGGCTCAAAAAAGAAAATAATGCACTCCCGTCTCACACCATATCGGCAACTAATGCCCAATGTATCACTGTACCACATGACTTAGAGCCACCTCCGTTGCCGGAGCACTTGTGCTTCGTCGAATGCATAAAAGTTTAAGGACTCCAAGTACACAAATGGCGATCAGTATAGCGGCTAACATGATCATTACTATTGGTATAGTATAGCGGTCATCGAAAAAAAAAGGTTCATCTTCACCACTATCTTCGAGTGGCGGGACAGTAATGGACTCCACTGTAGGCGGGATTCGAACCGCCTTATGGCTTCCGTGAAGGTGTCGGTGAAACACCTTTATCGACGAGTTGTAGACACGCCGACTAAGTACCATGAAGAAGTCTGTAAGAATCCTGCAGGAACTGTCAAACAGCTGGGATCCCTGTAGAATGAGCGAATTGTTGTAGACGCAGGTCGAGTACGTAACCCAACTCGAAACAACTCAGCACGCGCCATTATTCAGCGTCTGCGACCCTCGTGAGTGTATCCAACACCCTCCCTCCCGTCGCGAAACTGTAGATTCGACGTTTTCTACTGAAGTAAACGTGGTCACCACCCCGTTATTCTATGCAAGTGCTACTCGCACCCGCCTCATCGAAGACTGTAGACTCCTGGTTTATCCCAGAAATTATATCGAAGACATCTCATCCTTTGCCAAGGCAGTCCACAAAATGCCCTTCGTGTGTAGACTTGACTCAATCTCTGGTACTGTAGAACGAAGTCGTCTCCCTTGGCATCCTCACGTAGAGTTGGGAATTCTCCAAAGTCATTGTGTGTCCGTATTTAAAAGGTCTACATGGTCATAAAATAACTAAAGTCTTGTTTTACCCCACAAATTCGTCACTAATTAATATATTCAATCTACTAATCAAATATTAGAAAAAGAAAAAAAATTCCTCGCTAAACCAAAAATCTACTGAATTCTCACAAATAATCCCATATCTGACAAACACACTATCAAAAGAGAACTCATAAAGTCTAACAGTAAAAACCCCTTTATGGTTTATATAACTAGCCTCCATAAAATAATAATGACGAACACCCCTTCTATCCAACCCACATACCCTGACAAATTATATCTTCTATCTAATAGATAAATGCTATTTAGAGCTTAACCCTCATTGCAACATCTCTCGTAAGGAAAGAAAAAGAAGAGAAAAAATAAATAAATAAATAATAAATAATTTATACACAATAGTAAGTGAACTTTCCCCTCCCATTACACAGCGCACATAAGAGAAAAGAAAAAGAAAAACATCAGTTGTTTAATCATCTCGGACGACGTTAATAAAGAAAAAAAAACTTATATAATTCAACATCTTTTCCCAAAAAGGAATGTGTACCGTTACAGAATCTGCTAGCGCAGCAACCCTATCGACAAGAAAAAAGATCCCCTCATATGACACGTTCTCGTGAAATGTCATAATCGGCATCTCCGAAAACCGTGCAAATCCCCGAGTCAACAATTCCAAAGGGAAGGTTCGCAACCGGACTCCTTACAGCAACTTCAGCAAAAAAAGAAACCCACCTATGAACACGTCAGGTGCATCGCATTGCAGCATAATCAGACCCGCGACGCTAGAAACTCATGATTCTCAAAAAAAAAAATGTTTAGTACTGATCTTCGTAAGCACACCCCCCAGAACCATCTCGTTTCTCAGCTAAAGCAAACATTTGCCGAAAAATATTAACCCCGAAATCTTACGCCAAAACGCCGCAGACTTACATACAATAAGAGAGAAAAACATTCGAAGGAAACAAAGAAGGAAAAAAAAAATTGCAAAGCCATTCTGTCATCAAATTACAAAAGCAGATAACAAGAAAAAAAGGAAAAATGAATGCAATTGCGCTATCATATATTAATTGCCACAACCAATTCTTTTCAATTTCGACGTATGTGTTAGCTTCGACTGACCTGTTCGTTCATTTAAAACTACAAACCTATTTCCAATTTTCTCTTCAATGGCTTTAAAAGGACCTTCAAACTTCGGGCCTAGTTTGTAATTTAACTCATTTCTCACGTTAAGTTTTAAAAATACCTTATCACCGACATTGATCTTGGGATCAGATGATTTACTAATACTCTTTTGAACCATATCTCTGGTTGTGGACTCGAGATTACGGCTAAGACATGCGTGTCTCTCTCTCGCTGTGGATATCAGCGCTTCAACTGTATCCTCCCCCTGGTGAGGCGTAGTTAACAAATCAAATGTGCCTCGCGCTGGATAACCAAACAAAGCTTCAAAAGGGGACATTTTAATTGAATCGCTAACCATGCTGTTAATGCTATGTCTAACAACGTTAATATATCTGTCCCAATTTCTATCATTACCACCTACCGTTTTTCTGAGCGCTTCGAGCACTTTCCTGTTCGCTCGTTCACACAACCCATTAGCCTCGGGTCTGTATGGAATAATTGTTACTTTCTGTATTCCCATGAATTCAGCTAAACACTCCAAGGTTTTGTTCACAAATTCCCTCCCCCATTGTCGGTTAATAGAACTTGGGTGAACCGTATCTGCAAACGATACCATTGAAAAATGCTATTGCTACTTCTTCGGCTGTTTTATGCTTAAGTGGGAAAATTTCTACTATCCTTGTAAGTTCATCTATTATCACTAGCAAGTACTTGTTCGCGTATCTAGACTCACAAAAAATTCCCTAAGACGTCCATATGTATTCTCTGAAAAGGTTTACTCGGTATAGGATACGATCCTAATTTGCATGACGTTGTCCTAGCAGGCTTACATGCGTTGCACACCGCACAATTCCTTACGAAATTTTCCACATCTTTACCCATATTTTTCCAAATGTATTTAGCCCGAACCTCATCATAAGTTTTTTCTATTCCCAAGTGAGGACTACCGAACCTGCAATGAACTATATCTAAAACCACTGGAATTAGGACTTTCGGAATTACGATCTGTGTCGTATCTCCTTTACTTTCACTGGTTCTCAACTTATATTTAATTTTCCTAACCAACAGATTTCCTTCTAACTCCAAACCCGAAAAAGGCAAGCTATAACGTTTCTTGACTAATTCCCCTCGCAGAAATGCTTTCGCATCTGCTAAGACCTCGTCTTCATCTTGCTTTAGCTCTATGAGGGGTATATCCCATTGTATGGCTTCGTTAGTGACCTGCGCGACTTGGAAACCTTCCGCGTCATGAAAACTCCTGCTCAAAGCGTCCGCGACAACATTAAATTTGCCCTCTATATATTTGAGCTTTGCATCAAAATCTCTGATAGTTAGAAACCATCGAGCTCTTTTGGGAGACAAATCGGGTTTATTAAAAAGATCAAGTAACGGTTTGTGGTCTGTAAGGACTTCTACTTTATTCCCCATCAATAACTTTTGAAATGAAACTAAGCTCGACACTATTGCAAAGGCTTCCTTATCTATGGTGGCCATGGACTTCTCGTTACTGCCTTTTGTCCTGACTTCCTGCTATAAAAAGCTATAGGATGAAATTTCCCATCAAACTTTTGCATAAGGCATGCACCTATGCCTTCCTGGCTTGCATCAGTCACTAATGTAAAAGGTTCCTTAAAATCTGGAAACTTCAAAACCGGGGGATTCATTAGCGCATCTTTAAGCTTTTGAAAACTCTCCGCCTGGGATTCCTTCCATTGAAATTGAACGTCTTCCCGCAACACATCAGTTTAGGGGAGCTGCTATGTTAGAAAACCCTTTTACGAACCTCCTGAAGAAACCGGCGATACCCAGGAATGACTTAATCTCTTTCTTTGATCTGGGGATGCGAAAATTCGCTATTGCTTTGACTTTATCGTCATTTACTCTAACCCCTTCCTTAGATATGACGTGACCTAGATATGTGATCTGCTTTTTCAAGAACGAACACTTGGCTAGCTTGATTTTCAACCCCGCTAATCTAAGCCTCCTAAGTACTTCTGTAAGCACTTCCAGGTGTTGCGCGATCGTGTCCGTTGCGATCAGGATGTCATCCATATACACAAAAACATTTTTGCCCAATAACCCGTGCAAAACTGTGTTCACCAACCTGGTAAAAGTCATCGGACTGCCCGATAAACCGAAAGGCATTCGCGTAAATTCATAGTGTCCCTTGGGCACTGAAAAGGCGGTATATTCCTTGCTACTCTCGCTGAGAGGGACCTGTAAGAAACCTTGCGCCAAATCAATTGAACTATAAATATTATGTCCCCCAATTTCGACAAAAAGATCTGGTATGCACGCAACTGGGTAGCGGTCAGGGATCGTTTTCTCATTTAAACGTCTAAAATCGACGCATACACGGACCGAACCGTCTTTCTTAGGTACCGCTAACAAGGGAAAGTTGTAAGGAGACACACTGGGTCTAATGATTCCTTCTTCTTCCCATCTATTAACTTCTTTCTCTACCTGTTCTCTGATTTTGAAAGGTATGCGATATGCAGGAATATAAATAGGTTTTGTGTTGCTCTCCAAATTTACCTTATGCTCTAAGACATTACTCAACCCCAATTTATCACCTTGCAAGGCTACCGTATCCCCAAATTCCGCCAAGAGCCCGCTTATCGCTTCAACGTGTTCGCTATAATCCGCATTAGCCAAATGTTCACTAAATGTTTGTTTCCTTGATTGTATTTCTGCCTCCGAAAACTCAGGTTTCCCCTTTACGATAGCCACAGAACCACTATCGCAGTTCCAATCATGGAAGTCTACTATATATGTATTTTTCTGGTATCTCCTAACTGTATCATTACAGTTTAATAGCTCCACCCACGTAACCCCATTCTTGGATACACTGTTCACCGATGCCGTGCTAACAACTCCCCTGAGCTTTTCACTGTTTTCAATAACACACACATCTGTGGGTTTTCTCATTTCCTTCAATTTAACTTTTACCATAACCTTTGAACCTGGTAGTAACATAATGTCTTCAAATAAAAAACCTCTATATTTGTGGTTAGTATCTCCCCTTGCCACCGCCCCATACAAATTACCACCCTCAGTATTATCCCCAGCATTGTTAGTATCAGAAACAACATCCATATTAGTATCATCACCAGTATTGTTAGTATCATTGTTACCACTATGAACTCTGATAGAACTCCCGTAATCATCTCCCAGATCACCAACGTGTGTTTTAACATTACCTTTCCCCATAACACTCGTATCACCGCAATTAATACCACCGAGCACCTCTCCTCTTTCAATAACCTCCATGTCCTCCATTCTATTCACGTCCTCATATGGTATGAGGTCATTCATTTTCCCGATTGTTATCCCATTAGCACCCGCATGGATCGAAATCTTGTGTCTTCTACAAGCAGGATGACCCAACAAGATTTCATTACCTAAGGCAATTCCTTTGATTACCAAAAAAGGTTCTGTTAGCACTCTGTCACCGAGAGCAAACCTTATTTGAACACAACCCAGGGTGTTTCATCTATGGGCTTGCACATCACACACCGTCTCCGTAGAGGGCTGCAAAGGGTAATTGGAGAACATGGATTGATACAAATTATAGTCCATTAGATTTATTGATGCCCCGGTGTCTATGAAAACCGGGATATCCACATCCCCTACTGTTCCATAGACTATGGGCTTGGGCTCTGGGGCGTCCCCCACGAGACCACAATGGCATGTACCAATCACCTGTACCCTTTTTGTTGATCGGGCTTCCAAAAATTTCGCCGATCCCTTTGCCCTCTGGTTTGGCCCGCCTGGGAAGTTCTCACATTATAATTAACAGAACCTTGTGGTGCAGGCCTCGCATCTCTCCGTATCTGAGATGGACAAGACTGCCAATAATGCTCAGTACTTTACACATTCCGCAATATTTAACCCTACACAATTTCTTGGGTGTCCTGGTTTATTGCAGTTGAAACAACGCAACTGCTGTTGCTTTTGATCGATCGATCTTTTGTTATACTCAACTTTTGCACACAGACGATGAGGAGAAAGTTCCGTGTCTCTCTGTACTCTATCCCTCGGGCCTGTCCCGTTAAAAATTGTGCTATCTACGGTGGGACATTTAGACCTGTGTTTATCTATTTGGGTATAAAGTAATTCTTCGTCTGAGGTAGGCTTAACCTTTTCATCAAAGCTATCCACTATTGCATCGGGTACCTCGTGTAAGAGCAGGGAAAAATAGATCAGTTTATGAACATTATTTAGAGAGATTATCCCCTGTAACCCATTTAGATGTTTTCAATTTTCCTATCCCCCCCAATCTGCCACTGCGTCAAACAGCTTTGAACTATGTTCTACAAGGCTATTAGTGCCTTTCCGTAGTTTTATAAAGACCTCGAAGGTCTCTCACCATATCTCCGTGTTCCTTTGAGCCATATGCTGTTTTCAAAAATACTTGCAAGTCTGTCCAGGTACGACATTTCGTAAATTGGAAACTCCTTGACCTATGACTGAGGTCTCCCTTATTGAAATCTAGCAAAGCTTTCGCCTCTCTGAATGCCTCTACATCGTCTACTATATTCTTTCCCGCTAATAGTTATTAACTCCCTCTATGAAAATATTCACAGGTTGTGACAAAGCGCCATCCACGATCCCTTTGAACGGGCTGACCCCCGCAGAAATGTTCGTCACGTGATGTAGTAGCGTCGTCGGTTTGGTATCTGCCATTTTATCTTGTTTCCCAAGGCTGTTCCCCCCGTCTCAATAACATCAATGGAACTTATATACACTAAACCCATCAAGGAGAAAAAATTTTTTTCCCAACAACAGATAACAAAAGGTAAGCATGCCCCGTCCCCAATCACAAAATCAACCCCACGAAAATGACAATAAAAAAAAAAAAAAAATAATAAGAAAGGGATAGGAAAAGTAAGAACGTAAGGTGTTTCCGAGCTAACTCGCCTCTCTCTCTCTCTCTCTCTCTCTCTCTCGCTCTTCTCTCTCTTCCTCGTCTCTCTCTCTCAATCTCTCTCTCTCTCTCTCTGGGACGACTTGCCGCAAAAATCCCACTCAGGCAAGTTCGCCACACACAAACACAAGGAACATGAACAAGAACAAAAAGTTAAAGAAAATCCACAAAACAAAAAGAGGGGAAAAAAAATAAGAAAGAAAAAAAAAACAACTCGAAAATACACTTACGTCTTCATATGACCGTAAACCGAATTCACATACACCGCAAACATGCGCGAACTGCGAAACACTTTAATATGTCGAAAACTGAACTTTTTTTCCCCCCCTTTTTCTCCCTTTTTAAACACCTTTATTCCGTAATCTCAAGAAATCAACTGACTTGGCTTGGGAGAGGAAGACTGTCTGAGGAACAGCTTCTCTCTGTCGAATCAGCAGTAATGACCCTGAGTTGCCTGTGACATGATTAATAACCCCTTCTCCTATCAAAATAAAAACCGAAACCCCCTATTTCTAACTGGTCACCAGTCCCTTCGGAGCGTACCTACAGCTTGAAAAATATATAAAAAGCCTTTACCGCTGGCACCACTATTACACCCCCTTTATTCCCTAAACTACACAAACTGGGAACTCTTACCTGTTGCCAACGGTGCCCTGTCTGTAAGATTTCACGAGGCTTATTAAGACTGCGTAAATATACAAAAATATCATTTATTTCCCAAAGCAATTGGTTATAACAAAGAACAAAATGATTAACAAGTCATACTGGCACAAATACCCAAATCTGCCCATAAAGAAAACCAATAAGATAACATTCTACCTTCCGGACTAAGGTTACACTCTCAAACCCTAAACAAGTCACATTGTCTAGTATTAGTCAGTTAGAGAATCCCATTCCTAATCAACCATGGAATCGGACCCATCTTTTCGATGGGCGTTTTCTCCCGACACTTAGGGCAACCGCTTGTTCTCTCCTTTGCACAAAGAATGCGTCTCCCACAAGTACCCTGAACCAGTAGGCCTGTAATACGCGTACAAACGAATGCACATGCCTCGCAAACGGGGAACGACCTCTGAGACCAGTTGCTTGTTCAGCAAATTAACCATGCTCTCCCCTGTGAACTTTGCAGTGTACCACCCCTTGTCTCTAGGCAAGCAGAGCTATGTGACTTTATTATTATATAAAACACTTTAAACATATTATTAGCCATTCCCCCTCTTTTCACCTCTTAAGATATATATATATATATATATATATAATATATATATATATATAATATTATATATATATATAGATATATATAGGATATAAATTTTATATATATTGTGAGGTATAGTTCAGTTGTTGAACAATCATTTGCCCATGGTGGTTTGTTGCCTCCTTACTGGTTCTTGTTTTTCTTTAGGGGTATATCTTACCTGTTGGCTTTGGTAGCAGGAGGATGGTCAGATGATGAAACCATGGTCATCTGTGGGACGGATTTGTTCCAGTTTGGCAGCAGATGATTCGGCCGTAATCACTTATGTGATGGATGTTTGGTTCCAGTTAGCAGTTGGTTGCTGCTTCGGTGTTTTGCGGAGATAGTCTGTCTGTGTCCATTCTCTGTTTTGACAGCTGGGTCTGTCTTTTTTATCTCTATGGAGATTGTTTGCAGTTTTTATGTACTGTGTAATGCTACCTGGCTTTACGCTATTTTGGTGCGGTATAAGTATTTATTTTTGCTAATGATGCATTATTGTATAATTGGTATGCTGCCTGTTTAGTATTTTTACATACTGCCTGTTTATGGTTATTTGCTTATCATTTATGATGTATATTGATTATTTATGCTGCCTATTATTTAATCAATGGTTTATGCTGCGTGGGAATTAGTTTGATACAGCTAAAGTGTTTTTGGATTTGTATTTAATTTTGTCTCCAGTTAATATTTTGACTTTACGAGTTTTTGATAATTAACTACTTGGCTATATTTGTATTTTAAATTCATTGGACTGACTCTTTGATTATGTTAATGTTATGTAAATTGCTTTACTTACTAAACCCGGACTAAGCTGTATAAATGTAAATAACAATTTTGTAAATAAACTAATATTAAGGCAACTGTTGTGATTTTGCTCTGCTCCTTCTCCTTTGTTTGTCCCAACTGCTGTCAGGCATTCCATTTCCATTTCATTTTTTCCTTTAAGATCCTGCAGGACCGAGTGCGGTCCGTTACAATATATGTATATGTATATGTATATGTATATGTATATTATACTCGTGAATGTATTAAACTTCTGGATCTGGACAAAGTTTTTTTCAACAGCTGATGATTTAGCCTTGTTCTTCATCAGTGGCGGCTCAAGCCAGTCGATTAGAATATCCTCTCTGGTGTTTAAATGACAGAACAATGAGGTACTAATGATATGTTGGGTAATTGATTGCTGTCAGTGTTTGCAATTCACTTCATAGTAGGCCTCAGCCGAAATCACATTATGGTTATGAAGGGCACACTTGTATATTTTTAAACCAAAGCACATAGCATGAGAGATTTAGGCAGCAAACAGTGAGGAGACGATCTGGTTGTGAGATTCAACGAAAGGTTGTGACAGATTGTGTCTGTGAATTTGTTTTCAGGAATAAATTATAATTAATTGGGAAAAATTAGTGAAAGGTTTTGTTGATCTACAACCCAGTGAAGATTAATTAGTCTGCATATACGCAGAATTTAGCAGTGATAGGGGAAATAGAAATAGTTTCTGTAAGTTTATGACTGAATTGCAGTGGTATCCTTTTTGTGCCATAAATTTATCAGCATTGTTGCGTGTTTTGGTTAGGTTTTATGTTTATTCAAGTCTTTAACTATTTTGTATTTTGCTTGTCATGATCACTTATATTCATGGTATTTATGGGAGTCATGGCCAATGTGTAGGAATCTTAGGTAAAACGAAGGTTGAATAAGGATGGGTTTTACTCTGCTCACTTTTTATTGTTTTTATTTACATGTGCCAAAGCTTTGCTTGTCATGGTAATGCAGGTACTGTGATAGTGAGAAAATAT
>NC_061091.1:66686576-66696576 GCF_015104395.2 Macrobrachium nipponense
AAAACAGTGAAAAGCGAGAATGGAACAGAATATAGAATTTAGAGTGAAGCCCAAGGTCAAGCCATGGGAACCTACGAGGTCATCCATTTAGATTTATTTATTATAAAAAAATAGTTTAACCAGACCACTGAGCTGACTTTCAGCTCTCATGGGGCTGGCCCGAAGGATTAGATAAAATGCCAGGTCTAGGCCAAAGGCCAGGAACCGGGACCAAATAGGTCATGAAGTATAATAAACAATAAATTAAAAAACTGCACAGGGGCACAGACTTTCATACTAGAACTCAAACAGGCAATAAATACATTTACTCAAGTTTCCATACATACTTATTGAAAAGGTGTATTAAAATTAATAACAGGTCAATAAAATCTTAAAAATTTTATCTAAAATTCATTCATTGCTCTGAGGTTTTGTAGTGTTATTATATTTTATGAATTAAATCAGAGTTCTTTAGAAACGTTAAAACCGGAACCACTGAAAATGTGAAAGATTCTGACAAATTTTTTTTTATTCTTTCATTTCTAAAAGTTGACAGCCTCTGCTGGTCATACCTTGGGCACTCACACAACACGTGTCCGACAGTTATGAACACCTTGCACTCTGGAGCAGGGTCACGTGGACTGCTCATCAAGTGCCCATGTGTCAGACGAGTGTGGCCTATACGTAGACGTGTCAGGATGACTTGTGTGTGTCTCTCTCTCTGATATATGGAGCTCCATTTCGTAACATCAGGTTTTATTTGTTTTAGTTTATTACTTTCTGATTCCTCGCTCCATATATTTTGCCATTTATTTACAATGATTGTTTTTAAATGAGCTATATAGTCACTAATAGGGAGGTTCATACTTGTTCTCATCATGTGGACTGTTTCCTTGGCTGCTTTATCAGCTTCTTCGTTTCCTTTTATCCCGACATGGGCAGGGATCCAACATATTTCAATATGGCTTCTATAGCGCTTCTAGAGTCGCTATAAATCACAAAACTATTAAAGGGATGTTCTTTGATTATTTCTATGGCCGATGTTATTGCACATAACTCTGCTGTAAATACAGAAACATCATTAGGAAAAGAGAACTGGTATGTTTTGTCCTGGGACACTGCAGCATATCCCACTCCGTATTCTGATTAGGATCCATCCGTATATACTGCGTAATGGGGAACTTTTCGGCTTATGTGCTCTATTGTATGTTGTCTATGGTGTTCTGGAGTATACGAGTAATTTTTTTATAAATATTTTAAGTTAGTGCAAATTTTTATCTTATTCATATTCCATGAAGGCGGTAATTTTACTATTGAAGGTAGTTGTGAATTTATATTAAGTGACTCAAACAGTCTTCTAGCTCTTATTGGGAAAGGTGGTATATGATTGTTAACAAATGTATCACGCAATTCAAATAGTATTTTTGTTGGGGAATCACTACACTGAATCTTTAGGGCACCCTTCATTGTCACTAACTTTCTATGGAGAGAGAGAGGTAGTTCACCACATTCAACCTGTAAAGAAGAGGTTGGTGATGATCTAAAGGCTCCTGAGCATATTCTAAGGCCTTCATTGTGAACCGAGTCTAATAATTTCAATGTTGTGTCTGAAGCCGAGCCGTATATTTCACTGCCATAATCAATGATACAGTTTGTCTATCTGCTCCCCATGTAGTACTTGATAATTTTCTAATTAGATTTAAAGCTTTTTTGCTTTTTGATTTCACGTATGCTATGTGGGCTTTCCAGTTTAAATGAGTATCAAGTACTAATCCTAAGAATTTTGCAGTTTGGCCAATTGGTATATTATGACTTCTGATTTTCAAATCCATTTCTTCATTTTTCATCCACCTTTTATCTTTGTAAAAAGCGATTGCTTGGGTCTTATGTATGGCTAATTTAAATCCTACAGCTGATGTCCATTCGTCTATTTTTATTATAGTTTTGTTAATAATGCGTTCTGCATGTTTAATGCGAGATGCTGAATAATAGATGGCAAAATCATCCATATAAAGGTTGCTTTTAATTCCAGTAGGTAAAGTTTTACTAATATCATTAATTGCTAGGGTAAATAGTGTGCACTAAGGATACTTCCCTGTGGAACACCATTTTCAAGTGGAAATGTTCTGGACAATGTATCACCAATTCTCACTTGAAAACTGCGCTTTGTCAGAAAGTTTTGGATGAACTTGGGTAAATGTCCACGGATGTTGTTGTTTTGTAAAGTTTTTAATATAGGATACCTCCATGTAGTATCATAAGCCTTTTCAATGTCAAAAAAGACAGCTACAGTTATCTGTTTTCGTTCAAATCCTCTGCATATATGGTCTTCTAGAAAAGAGAGAGAATTTAATGTAGACCTGTTACATTGCGACCCGAATTGAGTGGGAGTCAAAATTTTATTTTCTCGAATGTGCCATGTTAGTCGAGCATTCACCATCTTTTCAAGTAATTTACATAAGCAACTTGTTAGAGATATAGGTCTGTAATTATTAACATTGCTTGGATCCTTTCCAGGTTTGGGGATAGGAATTATTATAGCTTCACGCCATTCATCAGGAAATAAATTCCGAAGCCATAAATGATTATAAAATTGTAATAAGTATGACTTTGTCAAAGGTGCTAAGTGGCATATCATCTCAAAACAAATATTATCACCTCCAAGAGCAGATTTATTGCTGTTCGAGAGAGCATATTCCAATTCTTCCATATCGAATTTTCTATTATAATATATATCTTCCCTTGTTTCAAAATTTATTGTTATTAATTCTATACTATTTTTCTTTGTGCGAAAGTGTTCATCCAAATTCTTATCACTACTTACATTTGCTAAGTTTTCTCCTATTAAATTGCTTATTTCTTTTGGATTAAGTATTCTCTTCCCATCTTTTAATATCGCATGCCTAGGTGGTTTAACATGGGTACCATTTATTTTTCTGAATTTTTCCCATATTTTTTGTATGGGAGTATCATTTGAGAGATCTGATACGTATTTCCTCCATGAAATTATTCTTCCTTGAATTACTTCCTTTCTAAATTTTGCAGATATTTTGTTATATACAGGTTTTAAAGTACGTATCAATTTCTAGCAATAATATAGTCATTTTTTGCAAAGTTCCTTCTAATATTGGAAATTTTGTATTTATTTTAGTGAATTTTTTATTCAAATTATCTAATCGTCTCCCTATTGAGTGTTTTTGTATTTATTAATTCTGTTAGCCTATCAGACCACCATGGAACTTTGTGTTTTGTTGGATGGGGTTCGGTCTTTGGTATTGATTTATCTGCAGCGTTTTTAATGAAACCAACTACAAATTTATTAGTTTCATAGTGGTCTTTGAAATATTCAAATGGTGGGATATTTTTAGTATGCTTTTTATATTGTTCACAATCTGCTTTAAAAATGTTATAATGAGGAACATGTTTTACAGGACTATTATGCAATAAGGAAATTAATATTGGAAAATGATCACTGGTGTGCAAGTCATCAACTGTATTCCAATCCAAT
This sequence comes from Macrobrachium nipponense, assembly GCF_015104395.2. Classification (NCBI taxonomy): domain Eukaryota; kingdom Metazoa; phylum Arthropoda; class Malacostraca; order Decapoda; family Palaemonidae; genus Macrobrachium; species Macrobrachium nipponense. The sequence goes on from NC_061091.1 coordinate 66,690,064, forward strand.
CTGTCAACTATGCTTGTTGAACATAGAGTTAAGTCCACCGAGGATAATGTCCCATGTGTTCTTGAAAAATATGTGGATATTTCATCATCATTTATACAGCAAATGTCGTTTGAATCAATTAAATCTTCTATTTCACTCCCTAGTTTGTGCAATTACAGTCCCATATTGGGCTATGAGCATTAAAATCACCTACTATTAATGTAGGCAGGCTCCTTTGTATTGTTTAATAAATCTTTAAGTTTATCAATGTCATAGTTTTTATTTGGTTGGTTGATTAATTATAAATCACATAATTATCATTTTTTATTTGTATTTTAATACTTGATATTTGCAAGTTAGTAAAGTTTATAAGTACTTTGTCATAACATACTTTGTCATGCGCATATATAGCAGTACCTAGATTTCCTTCTTCCTCTCTAGATGCAGATACTAAGGTATAATTATACTAAGGTATATTTACCTACAGTTGGTATAGTTTTATTGACATGCTGCAAACATAATACCATTGGTTCATATTCCTTAAGTAATCGTTGCAATTCTCCCAAATGTAATCTGGTCTGGAGACCATTTACGTTCCATTGTATAATGTAATTGTTGAAAATATTATGTTAGTGTGCTATTTTCTTTTTGTGGATCATCAATTTGCATTTTCTCTAAAATTTTATTTACGACATTTATTTGTTTTTCTTTATAAGATATTAGATGTCCAATGCACAGACAGCCCTTTCCGTGAGTGTCCAAACTAGTAGTCTCTCTACTTCTACATTTTATAAAATTTTTCATTGTGTTCGTTAAACTGTCTTTTGTTATATTTCTGTTTTTGTTGCATGATTCTATGAAACATTTATTGCATCCACATGTCTTTTTATGTTGTGTTCTTTTTCCATTTTCTTTTGCTGCTCCTATTATTGGTGATGGAGTAATCTCTTCTCCCATCACGTAATTATTTTTGTCTATGGTTTGTTCCTGAGCTGTTTCTTTGATGTTCTGGGATGTTGCTTCCATTGGTTTTTATTACTATTTTAGGAGACAATGGGATATTCTTATTTCTTGGTTTGTGCTCTTTCGTTGGGTAGTTCGTCTTTGCTTTAACACACAATTCTCTAATGATTGTTGGCTTTTTGGTTTTGGGCGGAGTCCTCTCCAGGGGCCTCTTCTTATCTTTAGCCTCTAGTTCATTATAACTTTCTTCTAACATTTCAGTGATACATGTATCATCTTGAGATTCTATTTCTTTTAATATCTCAAAAGAATTTGAACAAATATTTGTGCATGTTTCTTGGTTTTTTGCTATATTGTTCTTTTTATGCAAAGTAATTATTTTTCCTTCCCTTTTTTCTGTTAGGGTTTTAATATTCTTATCCATTTCCATTTTTGTCTCATTGTTTGAACTTATAGTAGAAAACGCTTGTTTCCTATCAGGATCATACATTCCTCTGACTTTTAATTCTAACTTGGCTTCCTTTATGGGCATTCCTGTTCTTTCTTGAAGTAATTTTAATTCTGTGTTGTATATATAATACCTACACTCTTTAGATCTTGCATGGTGATTTTGCCCGCAGTTCACACACTTTGGCCCACCGTACTTCCAGTGTGTGGAATGTTCGTCAGATCCACAGTATGCACACATGGCGATCGAATTCGGGACTTTCCTTTCGTGAGATAAACGTCCTAACCTCTGGATCACAATATATACTACCTATTAATATATATATATATATATATATATATATATATATATATATATATATATATATATATACATATATATAATATAATGTCTCATATAATGTAGAAGATTCAGTTTATAAGCTTATGCGTGTTGTCTTCAATCCTGTTAAGTTCATCATTGTTACGTTTTCATTTCATGTTTAGACCCATCAAAATTTTACACTACACACACGCACACACATATACATACAATACATACATACATACCATATATATAATATATATATATATATATATATATATATATATATATAATTACTATATAATATAGGATATAAAAGCGCCAAAGTGCAGAAAGTAAATATAAGGAGCCCATAAAAGGCGCCATTTTTGTGCAGAGAGGCTAAACTACTCACTATATTTCATCGACACAAACTCTCTCTCTCTCTCTCTCTCTCTCTCTTGCTGGAGGGAGAAAGGAGACTACTGTAAAAAACATGGTACTACATACTCTCTCCATCATATTGTGGCAGTTTTTTATGGGCTCCTTTTTCTCGCTCAATCATCAATTTTAATCAAGAATAATTATCTATCATCTCTAAATAACTTTATTGGGATTGACAGATTTGAATATATATAAGACATATACCTACTAATATACTATATATTAAATTTAGGCTATACATATTGATGGATAACAGTAAATTATAACTAATCCATTATTTTTTACTTTAGGATTGATCATTTATATTTAACAGATATTATACACATATCACTTTTTACACATACAGTATATATACTATATATATAACATATCAAACAGGATATTTTCCAACACCACGTAAAAAGCATTAAATATATAATAAATATATATAATATATATAATAATTAATAATTATTTATATAATAATATATATAAATCAATAGTAATCAATAATATAATGATATAATATAACATATATATATAATATAATATGTCTTTTATGTTTTACATAATAATAATAACATAATAATAATCGTTCCCATTCAGCTGAGATCTAATCCTGATTCCAAACTGGCATTATATTGTATATTATGGCACTCAATATCTCCACGAAATATTTACGGAAAGAAATTCGGGTTCTATTCTCTTGGGATAATAATTTGTATTATGATTTTTAAATGAAAGAATTTCCTGTGTATGATTACATAAGTTACTTGAAAAACATTCTCTCTCAAGTCCTTCACAGCTGCACACCATCAAGTCCTACACAGCTGCATACCCTCAAGTCCTACACAGCTGCATATCATCAGTCCTTCACAGCTGCATACCACGCTGAGATACGAAGGCTAGGCCACAAAATAACGGTCTATGAACAAAGATAATCTTATTTTTCTAACACACGATTTATCGTTTTGTCTGACACCGATAATTATTGTTAAGTCTTCCTTGAGTTGCCTCTGTGTATGTGTGGGGGGGAGGGGCGGATTCGTACGACTGACTTTAAAACGTGACTTAGGTCAAAGGCAAATGAAACGAAAGAACGAAATCACGGAGAAACGAACGGAGAAAGAAGTCAGAGGTTCCTTCGTAATAAAAGACAACGAGTTCTTCCCTCCCACACAGGACGACCGCTTTTTTTTCAACAGGATTAATCTTGAGACCCAAAAACGGAATAAACAACGCCTTGAGTGAGAACCGTACAAAGGCATAAAAAAAAGCAGAGGTCTAGTCCTGGCCATCCTGGTGAATCATGCGGACGAGTAAGGAACCATTTACGAAGCCATAAATGGCCCTCAAAAATAAGCTCTTCACGTTGCGGGTCATTTGGCCCCCCTTTCCAAAGGATAGAACTCGGCAATCCTCTTAGAAATTCAGTAACCTTCCTTCTTCGCGATGCAAAACAAAAAGAGATCAATCGCCCCTTTGTGTTTTTTGTCCACCCATGCCACCATCGCTTTCGGTTTCTGTTTAATCTGGATGAATGGATGAAAATGAAAGTATATTGCACAGTCGTGCGTCTATTGGGAAAGGGACATAACTGCTTCTAGCCTTCAGAAAACACAGTTACTAGTGCTCTTGTCATATCAAAGCTGGGCATTATTTCGAGCACAGGCGCTTGCTGCTTTGAGAAGCCCAACATTGGCACTTTTGTCTTCACCGCTTTCCAGTTTCCAGCAACTGGCGTATACGAAGAAAACCTCCAAACGTCTGCTCTTTCCAACCCTTCCAGTAATCAGAGGCATTCGCCACTTTTCCTCTGCGATCATTCCCGTCACAAAGACGATAACGGAGGTGAAAGACAGTTCTATCTGTCAAGGTCTTCTCAAGAAGGGGTTCCGTTACATCCAGCGACATTCGATGCATCGTGATGTTCCGGCCGATGTGAATCTGTTACCGAGAAATTTCGGGCGGAGAAGGTCCTGCTCTCATGCTGGAAGGGGAACATTCTCAAGACGAAAAATTCTCTCTCTCTCTCTCTCTCTCTCTCTCTCTCTCTCTCTCTCTCTCTCTCTCAAACCAAGACGCTGAAAACATACCATACTAGTGCACAAAACGATTACGACAAAGAAACATTTTATTTAGGGAGATTCTAAACTGGAACCGTTCACTAGTTGGGGTCCGCCTTCTGGACCGGATTAGGGACAAGTCATGTACGAGTAATCTTATTGATGCCGACGACGTCATAAGAGCTGCTTTTTTCCATCGTCAGTTTTCTAATTCTTTTCGAGAGACTGAACACCGGACAAAAAAAGACGCAAACCTTCACCTACAATCCAGTTCGTGATTCCTGATGAAGGGGAAATTAAGTGAAAAATGAGCCAGGTGTACAAACCACGAACTGACAAGAGATATTGGATTACCCTGACGAAGAAAGACGTGTGTAGTATAGCTATACCTTGATGCAAAGATTTGTCGAGGATTTACGATCTTTAGTTAGGACAGCGTCACTTAATCAAATATAAATGGCATGTAAAATTGAGGCCTAAAGCCAATCGCTGGGACCTACAAGGTCATTCAGCTCCGAAAAGGAAACTGAGGCTAAAACGGTCTGAAATGTGTAACAGGAGAACCTCGAAGCAGTTGCACAATGAAACAATTGTTCGGAGAGGGTGGACAGTGAGACGGAAGAAAGAGAATACGACCGGAGGTACGATAAAAGGAATGGAAGAGGTTGCCTGCAGTGCGCCCTAAAGACACTACCCCCTGCGGGAGTCTTCGGCTGAGGGAAAACAGGAGAATAATCGAGTTCATAGAGGCTACGCCGAGCAGCGATGGGTTACACAAAAGACCCAGAACGCAGGAATAATAATAATAATAATAATAATAATAATAATAATAATAATAATGATGATGATGATGAAGCGACCGTTCCATACATCATTCAGGAGACGTGGATGAGTATGTGCGCGTTTCGCATTTCCTAACAGTAAGTGATTTATTCAAACACCCTTTTTCCTTCGATCAGCGATGCAAAAAACTATAAGCAAACTAATCAGAAGTAAATAAAAACTGCCCGTTGACATCCCACCTCATCTCGGATCGTTAAAGTCTTATAGGTATAACTCCCATCTCAAATGGATCCACGTTGCTATGAAGGCTCCCAACCTCATCGCATAAATCGCTGCTCAGAATATGACAACAGATCTTGGGAGTCTGGTGAGGGCGGCTATGGGGTCACACTGAAACCCAAGACTCCATAAGAATAAACTCTTAATTAGCAAACAAACTACAAAACCTCACCGATCGCACCACTTACACCATCTCGAAAATATAATGTCCGTTAATTACACACAAACACATACCAGTACACATATACACAGGCTGATACCAACACAGAACCTGTTCCGCCTCGTCTGTGGTTCGAATCCTGACGCGTGCAGGGAGGGAGCTTTTGCGTGTGATTTTCACACTAGGATCCAAGGCTTTTCAGTGGAAAACGTAACCAAAATTACTAAGAATCTACAAGTTACGGGTTCGTGGTGTGATGGGCGTTGTATTGACATGATTTATATATATGTGTGTATATAATATATATATTATATATATATATATATATATATATATAGTGTGTGTGTGTGTTGGTGTGTATGTATGTAATATAAGGAATATAATATATAATATTATATATATATATATATATATATATATATATAATATATATATCATATATGTAAAACCCTATTAGTTATCAAATAAAAAAAGAGAAACAAATCCAAAAAAGTATAAGGAAATGCCAACGTTTGGCACACGAAACGAGAAGACAATAGTACATAGTACCTAATGGCATTGAAAAGACAATGAAGACGACAGATGATGATGATGATGATTATATACTTTAATAATGACGATGACGATTAAAATAACCAGAAAAAAGAAGATGTGTCAGGAGGATCGCGCCATCAGGAAGAAGAAGAAGAAGAAGAAGAAGAAGAAGAAGAAGAAGAAGAAGAAGAAGAAGAAGACCTCGGCAGGAGGAAGAAGAACGCCCACCAAAGCCGGCTTCTTTGACATTTTGAAATCCGAGTTTTTTCGCTCTTTTTTTTTGCGGCTCCAAGAGAGAACGCCCCCTCTTCGAACGAAGGGCCAAGGACGACCACTGGACAACAGGATGGAACAAAGTCCACCCCTCCCCCCGACCCACCCCGTTTCCTAAACCCGCCCCCCCCCCCCCAATCATTCCGCCCAGTCCCAACAGCTCCCATTCCCCCCGGTGCATTCCTGTCCCACAACAAGAGTGAAAGGGTATCAGGAATTCAGGAATATTCAGCGTAAAAGTGATATACTCGGCTTGAAATGCTCTTTGCCTTTAAATTCTGCAGTACGGAAAGATAAGAATATATATATATATATATATATAT
>NC_061091.1:66701576-66714252 GCF_015104395.2 Macrobrachium nipponense
ATACCGAGCGCTTTGATAATAGTACCATGTATGCGCAGTTTGGTTATTTCTATTTTACTTAACTGTATCATACAGATTCGATATAAGATCACAGAGGATACATTGGGCAGGACATGTGGCTAAGAGGGAATTGAGTAGATAAAGCGTTAAGCCTGTGAGAACAGGAAATGGAGGATCCTGGAAATAACTGGAGAGATGCAGCACTCAACAATGGGATGGTGGAGAGGTTTGGTGCAAGCAGCCATGGGTCAACAAGAGGCCTGAGAGCCACCGGAACGGGCGAGTACAAGATTATCACTGTTTTTGTGGGCGCTTAGCTTTAAAGAACCCAAAGACATGAAGTTAGCCAAATGTATACAGATGACGTCCACACAAAGATACCGTCAATATAATTTTTTGGACTTAAAATAAATAGAAATAGCTGGATGTAATACAATGGGGGTGAGATGATTTCTGAAATTTGCAGAGATAATGGAAAATTTGCCGTCTTTTTTTATGTTTTCACGTTAATCCTCAAGTGACCAGTAATAAATAAGGCAGGATGCCGTGTTAAGTACCAACCCCTCAGGAATAAAAACAAAAATATAAGCAAAAGTCGGGTCTAATTTCCGTTTATCTCGGTCAATTTCTTATATTATTCCACCTGTCCTGCATCATAATATACACCCTTTTCTATATTCGTCAGCCCAGAAATATATTCATAGTTGATATCTTCGTGGGGCCGTCTTCTTTACATTAACCAGAATTTGTACTATAACAGAAATGTCTAATAAACGTTGAGGTTGGTGAAAGTATAATAATAATAAAATATAATGCCAAAACAATACTATCTACGGAAGTAAAGCATTACATGAATACAACAGCGAACTCTCTGTTAGTTCAATAATGTCTACTAGGCTAGTTCATTCCTATAGACCTGGCAATGGCAATAAATTTCAATACTTCGCAGTGTATCTCAATAATCCTAATGGGTATAAGATAGAGCTTTAAGTTCAGTGCGTGAATCAAGACTAGTCTAACAAAACAAAACAAAAATAAAACATAGGTACATTGTCTGCTTACCCATACCGACGGTTGACTTGGCTGGCCTATGACAAGTTGACAACTAGCCTATGGCCCATTCCTTAAGCTATGTCCATCTGAATTTGCAGTGTCCTCCTCTATACGTCTTTGCTACAGTAGGCATAATAACGTGAATGCTTAATCGTATGAAAAGTCTGACTATTTCTCTGAGCAGAGATCCAGGTTTTTCTTCTTTTTTATATATTATATAATGAATAACAAGACTCCCAGTCCAACGCCTCAACCTGCTTCAAACTCATACTACTATTCCAGGTTAAGCAGAGCAGTTCAATCCACAGACGTCCTTGCAACACTGCACGGTCGTCTGTGTTGGTTGTACAGTCCAGAGATCTACATCAGGCCTCTTATACCGTCCCCCTTAGCATCCTATAAAATCTGACAGCAGTAGCCTCCTCGTAATGAAGGTTCTAGTTCGTGATATAGGCCTAGGCCTATGTTAGGCAAGATGCCCAAATAGTCTACCTGTCCTAATTTCTGACGGGCTTTACGTAAAGACTTCAGGATACTTTTCATGATAGATATTTTTCCTGAAGAATACATTTTCCTTCCGTCTTCTGAAGTAAACATTGAAATTTGATAATTAACAGGAATTTTGACGATAGATTCATGAGGGCTACACATCGACATGTGTGGAGTTTTCTTGATTTCTAGTATACCTAGCCTATAGCCTACGGCGATTTAGCTAATCAGGGCACTTTCATCACTGTGCTACTGTCATTCTGGGTCTCCCAAGCGTGTTGCTTCCAACGACGCCTGCAAACCGAGCTACAACTGTAATAAAACATGAATGGGACGTATTTAAGTAACACGAACGCAAGTAACGACACTCGAGACTGTTAACTTACTGAGTTGATACCTATTGTGTGACAGACTGATAGTGACAAATTGACATTCGGCTGGTAAACATTACGATGCCAATTAGTGATAATGGGTATTTTTTGCTTTTAGAATTTGTTTTTTAAATATTATTATTATCATTATTATTATCATTATTCCCTCTAGACTTTAGCTTTTTCAACAATGTTTAGAATAATGACGTATTTTTCATGGAACAATCAAATGGTAATTAAATCACCCATGGAATAAAAACAAAACCTAGATAAAACACATGAATGCTTGTGCTGAAAGATAAATTATAAATCAATAGATATATGACAACTTTCAGAAACGAAAAGACGAATAGTACATACTTAAAAACCACTCGAAAAAGCGTATCCAAATCAAAGATGTATGAAGAGCTTTTATCGTACTTAGAGCAAAATTCAAAATTACAGAAATGGTTACATGGACACAATCCACCATTAGACAATTCATTCGGCATAGCAGAGTTGGCCCAGATATCACGACATTACTGATCTCATGGAAAGAAAGTCCTAAAAAATTGCTGAAGACTGTTGAAGTGGTAAGAGTTCGCGCCACAAACACAGTTGCGGGCACACTACACTATTCGCGTGAGAGCAGAGCCCCTTGTTTTTTTTACTTTTCTACAACTTTAATCGTCTTTAGTTTTACTTTATTTTAAAGTCCTTAAAAATGTTCATTTTAATTCTTGTTCATTGCCCTTTTCAGCAACATTAACCCAGAAATAATTTGATGTTTCTAAACTATAGATATCACAAAATATCCCCACTTCACTTTTAACCATCTCCGTTTCTACTCCAAGTGTAGTACAAAGACAGAGCCAGACAGACAGACGACCTCCCTTCCCGGGCAAAAGGAAGATGCTCCGACCGGATTATTCAATTCCTTAAGAAACCAGACCACTTTTTGCCGATGGCCGGTGTCATCTGCCCATTGCCTCGAGAACTGGATCGCGGGGTGTGGTCCTAATCGGAACATCAAGAGCGTCTTCATCCGAGCGGGGATAGAGAGAGAGAGAGAGAGAATATGCAAGTGCTACACTCAGTTTTTCTTCTTCTTTTAATGTGATGGGTGCTACACTGAATCTGCCTTTGATATGCAAAATATATGTTTTCGTTTTTGGTTAATATATCCGCATTTATAGGCCTTGAGGTTTGAAATGGGTGAAAACTCCTGAAAGGAAAATTATTAATATGATACGTGTCCTTCCCGGAGACTATTGCATTGCGTTCATACCTTGCGAACACAACCAGGAAACAATTTGAAGAGTAAAGAAACTGGTGAAGATAAACAGAGTAAATGAAGATAAACGAAAGCCCAAGCAAAACATAAAGGAATATTTAAATGGATAATTATCTGTAGCTGGGAAATTCGTCAGAAAGCTTTGGAAGACGAACAGAGAAAATGCAGAATCTTGTGATAGTTAAAAAGAAGTCTAGATTCGATCTGATTTGTCGACCAATGTGGATCCTACGTCATATTTCGGAGGTCCGGTATCCTTGACAGGAAAGGTCCAATTAGGACTCACGCGTCCTACATAGACGTCAGTCTCTTTAATGACAACGAATTTTCGGTTGACTTCGTGGTCGTGGAGACCTTCAGAGGATAATCCCAAGCATCATCCCCGTCCCCAGCCAACCCCCCAACCAACCCAAATCTAGTCGTCGGTTGCATGATTTCACCCGCCAAAATGCAATGATGTCGATCGGCATTTGTTTAGCGTGTAGAGTACTATGTATATTTCCTCATTGCATCGACTTATATAAACATTACTATTCTTCGATAAATCCAAGAGTTGAGAATATCTTTAAAGAATAAAGCGTTCCATTTGATATAATATTGGTCACCTGCATTAGCAAGAACAGGACATCTCACTTGCTGCTGCATGAGACACAATACAATTTCCTTGCGTTGTGGTTTGGTTCATTATCGTCTCTTTACTCGCAGCGCCTCAAGAGTTTATGGTAAAAATCATGCTAATGATGACAATAATCATAAATTATGATTATAATTTAGGCATTGCAGATCCGGTTCATAATTGGCCGAAGGAAGTCTTATATTATAATCTATGCGACTGACGGAAGTCATAGCAGATAGAAAAAAGAAAAAGATAAAAACTATATTTTTTTCGAAACAGGAAGCAAGCAATCAGGGTGATTTTTATCAAGATAAAGACATTTGCCGGGATATAACATTCACTGGCAGGATTCGAGATTAAGGACAAAGTTTCCGCAAAAGTAAGATGCTTTATAAGATGCACTTAAGCTCTTTTTTTTTTTTATCAACATCGGAAATTGAAAAAGTATATATATATATATATATATATATATATATAATATATATATATATATATATATATATATATATTATTATATTATACATATGATAGAGCAATAAATACGTAAATCATATCATCAAAAATGAGATTGGCCTAAGCAAGGTCACACCCCCCCCCCCCGTGCGGTATGGAGGCAGAGCCGTCATTTGAAGGGCAGGGGGGCCAGGGGGGCACTTACCCCCTTCAAGACACTGATGCCCACCGCCTCGCCACACTCAACCCCCCCCCCCCCAAGCACTCGTCAATTACAATTTCTCTCCAGTGAGTGAACATTCCCACACAAACCGCGCTTTAGTTTTTGCCTTCTTCCCTTCCGAATCAGAGAGCGTGCGCCATTACGCGACTGTAATTCCCGCGAAGTGCAAAACCGTCATCACGAAAAACGGGGGGAAGTCGTTCTTAGAAACGGAATTTGAAGAAGTCTTTGGAAATAGGACAGCGAGTGGGGCAGGATCGAAAGGTGCCCAGCACATAGTGCGGTTTCACTCTCGTGTCGTAAGACATATATAACGGCCTGTTTATTGCATGAAGTGTTTTCAGATTTCTAGTCCTTGAACGTGGGTTGGGTATGACTCTCTCTCTCTCTCTCTCTCTCTCTCTCTCTCTCTCTCTCTCTCTCTCCTTTATGGATTAGGCAATCTTTCCTCTCTGAAAAATACGGTTTTGTCTTCCACCAAACTTTCCATTTGAATATAAAGACCCAAATTACACTGCCTATTTCAGTTTCGCATAATGACCATATTCAAAAGGCTACGTTGCCACATACTGCAAGAGACAGGGTACCAAGTGCAACGACTTGCGTCTAGAGATCTCATCTGGCACCGAAGTGGTAACCAAGTACCAACGTCTCTCTCTCTCTCTCTCTGCAAAATAAAGAGAGGAATGAGGAGCCAAAGATATTTGCGAGAGAAGCAAGTGATCATAAACTTTGCCGATCCTCTTCAGAAAAGAATGAATCGATGATTTGGAAACGCGAGGGAAGGAAGGGCAAAGAGATGACCTCGTTCTGTACAGCGAATGGTTCCAAATGACTGCTTTTCCTGAGTGTTTCCGATCTCTTTGAGGCCCACTGCCCCTCGTGTAGTAGGTACCACCCAAACGAGGCCAGTAGCATGTTTCATCTCCCTTTGTGACGGTCTTCCTCGAAGTTAACTAATAGATAATGAACAAGTGTAATAAGCTGTTAATGGCACAGGCTAACATCGGGATCTGTTTTTCCATTGGAAAAACATGGAAATGAACGCGACCAAGCAATGGAGTAGAGATCCAGTTACAAAAAGAGACGTGAAAATACAGGAATCTAACTTCCCTTTTCCCCTCTCAAGAGATCACAGTATAGGCCCAAGATATAGAACAGAGACAGAGAAGGGAGCTACTGGTAGGGTGGGGGCGTTGGTGTGTGAATTGGAAACATCTAGAGGTCCTCTTTATAAAAACGACATATTTGTAGTTAGAACACGTTCTGACAAAACACAAATAAAAAACCTAAAGACTCATAAATGGCTAATGGAGAATTGTGTGCGGGAATACACAAGATTTTATGCAAGTTTTATATAATATAGATGTATACATACCTCTCCCTCTCTCTCTCTCTGATTCACTGAATGGGCACAGCCGAAATGACGTAATTTCGCCTTAGTCAAAGATTGAAGGTAGCTATGCCAATCAAGATGACTGAATAATGAGCCTACAGGATGACTTCAACTTACATATTTTTTTGTCAACATTAAACCGTAGCCATTATCCCAGAGTGGCTTTTGAGAAAAGAAAAGACAGTGACCACTTCGTAGGCCTAGATTTTTTTTTCGTTTATGTGGGTGCACATGTTAATAATAATAATAATAATAATAATAATAATAATAATAATAATAATACAGAGGCTATCCATTTATCATTCAGACTCACTTAGCACCCCGCAGTAAGGTATAAAACCCACCCCCTTGATAAAAAGTAGTAGACCTCCTCCAAGTTGGAAGACGCCTCCTCAGCTGGAAAGCGTGAGAAGAAGCCAAGGAGGAAGGAATTTCTAGGATCCCCCAAATCCTCCTTTCCTCTCACTCACTGGCGGAGCTCACCCAACTCAGCGATTCCTAAATGTCATGGCTGCGCTCCGGGTCGAGAGGTTGCAGCGAGGTTACGCAGACGGGGAGGGGGAGGGGGAGGAGCCGGATTTGGAAGGGGCAGGAGGAGAGGCTAATGAATGAAGGAAGAAGAGGGTTTCTCTGCGCGTGGGGGTGGAAGGGGGTGGATGATGATGAGGTTAGATTAGGGGTTGGGAGGCAGGTTGAAGGAGGAGGAGGAGGAGAAGAGTATAAAACGTAGCCATCAGCAGACGGCAAAGGCATAGCAGGGGCGACAGTCTCTCCATCCACTCTTCCCCCATAACGCTTTCCCGGCCCAACCTGTGCTGCTGCAGCCATGGCTTCCTGGACTAGCTTGGTAGGAAGAAGAAAAACAACGATCTGTTATCCTTGCCAATACCGAAAAGAAGTTTGGTTCCAAGTGTTCAAGTCTTGAAAACCTCCTTCGTAGTGCGAATATAGAACATATACATACAGTTTCGAAAAAAAAAAAAAAAAGTGACAGTCGCGTGAATATACCTATACAGACCGCCCATTTTCTGAAAGTGCTTCGACGTTCGACTCAGCTCTCCTACCCTTAACCAAATAATGCAATAAACACCCAGACAGTCAGTGCAGACGCATTTCAGAAGTGCATACACACGCGGCAGTGTTTCAGTAGACGCATTGAATTCGCACGAGACGGAAAAACGTGAAAGACTGGGAAAACTAGACCCAAAAAGGAAAAAAATATCAGAAATAATATTTGCCATAATTCTTTTGATTTCTGTGATCAAATGTAATGACCTTTTTTTTTTATAGTGAGCAGGCCATTTGAGTATATTTGCACTAATAGTATGCATAGGTATCCAAGTATTGGATATACGTACTACGTATATGCATGTATGTATAGATATATACATATATCTCTAATACATGGATACCTACACATACTATAAGTGTAAATACACCCAATACATTATATATAAATAATAGTCTAATTATTTATGTATAAATAATTAGACTATTATTCAATAGTCAACTTGCTATCTTGCGTGTGCGTATGTGGTTTTGTATTTGTATGGATGAGGTCAATAAGATCACTATATATATATATATATATATATATATATATATATATATATATATATATATATATATATATATGTGTGTGTGTGTGGTGTGTGTGTGTGTGTGTGTGTGTGTGTGTGTGTGTGTACAGAAATTTATGTACATTTTTGAGTGATCTTATTGACTTCATGCATACAAATACAAAACCACATACGCACACGCAAGCTGACTATTGAATTTTGTTTACAAAAACTTAATGCCTGCACTGACCTCAGTCTTTGGCAAATATAGGATAAGTGGTCATCAGCTGTGAAATATCATTAGACTATTATTATTTTGTGTGTATGTGTGTGTACGTGCGTTTCCACTTTGCTGCTTTCAGACAGACAATAAGAACTCTATTACTTCTAAGTGGCTGGATGGGTTATCGCTTTGACACAGACATTTTCACCACAATAAGAAGTGTGGAATATTCTATTCAACAATCCCTTTCCTCCATCTTTGGAAACTCCATTTTCATTTTGGTTGTATGGGACTAGCACTGAATAGTCTTTATTCCTTATTTGTTGTGGTACTCCTTAAACGACAGCCTTTTCAATTTAACATAGTCACGTAGATATCATAGTCACGTTTTCATGATGTAAAAAGACATATAAGATAAAACAAAGTAAATGCAAATGCAGGGCTTGGAATGGAGTTGTCAGTGTATCCTGTAGTTGAGAAGGCCTCTTTCTATTTTCGCTTATTTTCATTTCGTATTTCGGATCAATTTTAGTGTAAATGGTTTTTCTATTAATAGATTTTTACCATCCAGTCATTACTGTGCCTTTGGCAGTTGACTTAATCATATATGTCCCACTCCATCTCGGGTGCATCTTGTAATTCCACTCTCTCTCTTTAACGCAGGCTGTGTTGTCCGCGTTAGTGGTTAGCGCAGTGAGTTTTCCAGACGGGGCTTACAACATCCCTCGAGTGGGCACAGGGAGGCGCTCTCAGTACTACGTCCTTCACAGCGACGGGACCTACAAGTATGGCCACGATACTGGTGAAGGGGCCTTCGAGAGTGCCAAGCTAAACCCAGGTGGAGAACTGGATGGTGAGTTCGGCTACAGAGACGACGACGGCAATAACGTGAACCTTCAGTATAAATCAGGACAAGGCGGCTTCGTAGCCAGAGGTGACCATCTGCCTGCCCCTCACCCTGATTTCGAAGCTGCTCATGCTGCAGCCAGGGCACGCCGACCTTTCGTCGATCCTTTGGCCGACACAGGCACTGACGCCTCCTACAACTTCCAGTTTGCAGGAGAAGGACAGACAAGAACCGAACAGAGCGATGCCGATGGCAACGTCAGAGGATCTTACACCTACACTGATGAGGAAGGAATCACAAGAACTGTCAATTACGTAGCCGGTCGGGAGACTGGATTTGTCGTCGAAGGAAACGACTTGCCGCTAGGTCCAGTGGAGTCTGGGTTAACTCCAGCAGCAACCCGGTTAGCTGGAGCTAGACCTACTTCCACTAGCCAGTTTTCTGGATCCCGTGCAGCAGGGGCTTCATTTGGAAGCAGAGCTTCGACATCTAGCTCTACCTCTGCCAACCAAAGATTTAGTGGAAGTAGAACCACTGGATCCAGTTTTTCAACCTCAACAGGACAAGTGTTTGGAAGTGGACAAGGTACTGCAGCTAGCCACTCAGCAACAAGAGATTCTCGCCTCACCCCTCAGGCTTCTGGGTCCCACTTTGGAAATCGCATCTCTTCATCAAGAGGGTCACAGTCGACATTCAGTGCGGCCTCTCCTTCTCGCACTCCATCTACTTACAGAGCTTCCATCTACATCTCACACAGTAGGAAGTTCTACTAGCAGCTCCTTTGGCTCTCAAAGGACATCTGTCAGTCAAGTTTCCCCTGCAAGAGGTAGCACTGGAAGCACCTCTTTCACAGCTCAACATTCATCTGTCCGTAGACCGCAGCAAGCATTCTCTGGCTCATCCTCATTATCTGCTTCTAATCGCAGAGTACCTTTTGAAGAAGCCAATACTCGCAGTGAATTGAGACCCGATGGAAGTTATGCTTTTGCATACGATACTTCCAGTCACTCGAGGTCAGAATCTGGAGACAGTGACAACAATGTTGATGGTAAGTTTGATTTTGTAGCTGATGATGATGGCCAGAGACGAGAAATTCAGTATGAAGCTGGTCGGGACACAGGGTTCATTGCAGAAGGAGCTCACATTCCTGTGGGCCCTGAGGTACCTGGTGCCCCATCCGGTCAACCAACAGGAAGAATTGTCCCAGTTCAAGAGGTTCCATTTGTTGACCCACTTGCAGACACAGGACTTGATGCATCATACGATTTTGCATTCAATTCCGAGCAGTATTCAAGATCTGAAACTGCCGATGCTGATGGCAACGTTCGAGGAACTTACACTGTCGTAGAAGATGATGGCACTCGACGTACTTTCAATTTCCGAGCTGGAAAGGGCGTTGGCTTTGAAACTGAGCAAGTGTCCGTTTCCCAAGGTCCTCCTCCATCAAAACCAGCTGCTTCTCCAGTCTCTCCTTCATCATCTTCAACCTTTAGGGGAGCAAGCACAGCAGGAGCTTCAAGCTTCAGTAGTTCAGCTTCCTCCAGTGGATTATCCTCTTCTAGCTCCACATCATTTCGGGGCACTGGTGCCTCTTCCTCTACATCCGCATTCCGTGGTGGTTCAGGTCTGAGAACCACTTCATATGGAGCACCAACCTCTTCCTCTAGTGCTTTCACAAGTTCTACGTCCTCTCGCCGTCCTGCGTTCCCATCTACATCATCGACCCATAGCACAGGGGCTTCCGCCGCGACTTCTACATTACGCGGAGGTTCTGGTCTGAGTGCCACTTCGCATAGAGCACCATCCTCTTCTTCCACTTCTTTCAGACAGTCTTCGTCTTCTTCAGTGTCTTCTGCTTCTAGAACACCACTGAGAAGTTCGTTCACTCCAACGGCCGTGAAGGAAGTTTTCCCCGGCTTCCAACTTCACCAGTACGACGCTTCAAAGAACCCAGAAAAATTCGGGTACGTTCTGACCTTCGATAACTAAATCAGAGGGCTGAAACCGGGCCGAGAAGTTGTCAAGGAAAGCTGTTGCTGTTTCGGAAACCACGTTACACGAGTACAGACTTGCTCAGATATAAAAAATCAAACCCACCCACACTCAGAGACAGAAGAAACATCGCACACTTGACAAATACGACTCCCTGCATGCGAGCCAACAGTCCCAATATACCCCAAAACCTTCCAACAAAGACACAAGGTGACGGGAACACAGTGTTCATTTGGATCCATTCGCTTTGACAACGCTACATGAGTTACAGACAGACAATAGCAAACTGAATCATTTTCATGCCATACATAATGTATTGTCCTTTGTGTATATTTATACTCCAGTCTTTGTAAACAATTGTCAAAAAATAACAAAAAAATACACAAAACCCTAACATATGTACACAAGTATAACATTGCAAATGTTCTAATAAAAGTTTTTGAACGATGTGGTTTTCTAATTACGTCAACCTAAGTCCAGGTGAAAAGAATGAAAATACTGCAAGTTGCTGAATTAAGGTAACTTCAGAACACAGTTTTCAAAATACAGAAGACAAAATAAAACAGAATGGATTGAAGAGATGCTCTAATGAAAATAACACTCATAGATGCAAAAACAAAAACAATTAAGCCTGGGTCACACACATTGGCGATTTCAGACTGCGACAGTCGTAAAGGCTTGGTTTGGCGATCGATCTCCTATATTCGTGGGGCTTGGGCTCCCCAAAAGAAGAAGCTGATATAGACTCCACGATGACTTCTGCAATGAATCATTATGGCAGCATTGCGCACGTCGAGATGAGATTACGTATTGACATAGTCGTACGCGCAAGTCACCGATGATTTAGGCCTAACCCACATTTAACGGTTATTAAAGGACGGCATTTCCGTAAAGGCATGACGATTTAATTGCGATTTAGTTACGTCATTTTTCGTCTTACGTAATGGGATTGTACTGATTCGTGAACCTGGAGGCCACCATATATATACATAAAGCCTAATAACTAAATCAATATTACCCATTTGTCTCCCTCAGATCAGTATTTCAGAACCTCCATAAATCTTCTTTATGATCGTATAGAGTCCTTGGTGTTTTGGCCGCTTGTGTGTCGTCTTCGTTATTACGTAAACTCCCGTCCAGGCTTCGTTCACTGGCAGGAATCAATTGATATATCAAAACGATAAAAGATGCCTTTTCATACTTCAGAATATCATGTAGAAAAACTATGTAAATTTCCCGAATAAAAGTTAAAAATTCAAAAAATTTTATATTAAATAATATATTTTCGTTTAAGTTGTATCTATAGTGTCATATTTACCTATATCTGAAGTTCTCAATTTAAATCAAGAATACAGGGAATTGAAAAAGAAACCCACAAATTCAATTTGTAACTTGTTTACTTCTAAAGAAAACCAGAACAGCCATCGCATAAATGACAGCACAACGAGAAGAAGTTCCAGAAGACTGCTGGGCCTTGACCCAGGCTAACATCCCAAACATCTCTTGAGAATGGGCCACAGAAGGGCCTGAAAGTACTCGAGTGTGGAGTAAAACTTAATGTAAATACTTAGAAGTAAACAAGTTACAAATTGAATTTGTGGGTTTCTTTTTCAATCGTCAGAAGAAAACTGAAAGAAGTTTTTGTTTGGTTTAATACAGGGAATCTTGAATCCAAAATATATTTTACTCAAAATTGAAAACCGAGGCAGCTTTGGGTATTAAAGATGCAACCACCGTTTCTAAAAGCATCGTATATACGTACAAGAAACAAAAGAACATAGCTGGTATGTAAGTTTTGATTTGGATTAAACATAGAGGGGAAAAATTGCCTCTCTCTCTCTTGAACCTCTAATTGGCAATAAATAATCACTAGATAACGGACTCCATAAAGTCTCTATGCAATTGAACATTGAACAGTCTTGTTTCCTCCGTGAAAATCATTATACTTGTGTGACTTTTTATTATTGTTATTATTCTTATTCCTTTCTAGGTGTCTGGCGTCCTGAACATTATTTTATTATACTGCTCTTCCTTTGGAGCTGAAATGGCTTAAATGCGAGTAATCTACATTTAAATTTTCGTTTAAATTCTGGTGGGTATGCCTATTTTTTAGCACGAACCGTTTGTAGATGCTTATTTAGGCCTTAGGCCAACTCTGTTACTGCTTTTATGTGGCAACTG
>NC_061091.1:66714752-66717252 GCF_015104395.2 Macrobrachium nipponense
AAAACAGTGAAAAGCGAGAATAGAACAGGATATATAATTTAGAGTGAAGCCCAAGGTCAAGCCATGGAAACCTACGAGGTCATCCATTTGGAGTGGAGCCCAAGGCCTTGGAATGGAGCCCAAGGCCAAGCCATGGGAACCTGCGAGGTCATCCATTTGGAATGGAGCCCAAGGCCAAGCCATGGGAACCTGCGAGGTCATCCATTTGGAATGGAGCCCAAGGCCAAGCCATGGGAACCTGCGAGGTCATCCATTTGGAATGGAGCCCAAGGCCTAAGGCCATGGGAACCTGGCGAGGTCATCCATTTGGAATGGAGCCCAAGGCCCATGGTGGGAACCTGCGAGGGTCATCCATTTGAATGAGCCCCAAGGCCAAGCCATGGGAACCTACGAGGTCATACATTTAGAAAGAAGCCCAAGGCCATGCCATGGGAACCTACGAGGTCATTCAGAGCTAAAAGGGAAACTGACAGTCAAAAGGTCTGAAAGGCGTAACGGGAGGAAAACCTCAAAGCAGTTGCACTGTGAAAAACTATCAAGAGAACGTGGAAAGTAAGATGGAAGAAAGAATATGAATGGAGGTACCGTAAAACAAAGGAAAAGGGTTGCAGCTAGAGGCGGAAGGAGCACTGCAAAGAACCTTGAGTAAGACCTACAGTACACCGCACTAGGTGCACTGACGGAACTATCCCCTACAGATATTATTATTATTATTATTATTATTATTATTATTGAGAAGATGAAAACCCCTATTCATATGGAACAAGCCCACCACAGGGGCCACTGACTTGACATTGAGGCTTCCAAAGAATGTGGGTGCCATTAGAAAGTAACAGAGGATAAGGGAATACGGACAGAAGAGATCTCACTTACTATAAAGCAAAAAATGAAGTACTAAATGAACAGATAGATAAAAATGTATTAAAATGCAGGAGAAAGGCGCTATGCTATAGCAGTGCTCCTTTCGCGAACGACATTTCCTGGACTCGGTATTTTCTGTGGGAATTTCAGAACTACGACTTTCTCAATCCTTGCTGCAACTCGCCACGTTCGACTGTCTACCAGGTGTACTTCATTCACTTCTTAAGACAACATGGGCACAACAGGATTCAATGGAACGCTCCAGAAGATAACGGCTTCTTTTATGGCGATCGAATTCGGTACTTTAATTTCGTGAGATAACGTCCCTAACCTCTGGATCACAATATATACGACCTATTAATATATATATATATATATATAATATATTATCCTATATAATATATATATATATATATATATATATATATATATATATAGGTATTAAACATATATATATATATATATCTATATATATATATATAAATATAATATATCTATATATATATATATATTAAAATAGGTATAACATATATATAATATATATATATATATATGTATATATATATATGAATAACTTGATCACGAAGTATATAAAACGTGATGCTATGTATAAATAAAGGTTTTTTTGCCACGAAGGAAAAAATGAAAAAGCGAGATAGCCGAGTACTTTCGGTCTTTTTGTCGGACCCTTTACTTAAGTAAAGGGTCCGAACAGGACCGAAAGTACTCGGCTATCTCGCTTTTTCATTTTTTTCCTTCGTGGCAAAAAACCTTCATTTAAGCCCATAAAAACGCTAAAGTGCAGAAAGTAAATACTAAATTTCAGAGACCAAACTCTCTCTCTCTCTCGTCTCTCTCTCCCCCTCCTCTCTCTCTCTCTCTCTGGGCTCTCTCTCTCCTCGGGAGAGAGAGAATTTGTTTTATATCTGAAGCATAGTACCTACATATTTACTTTCTACATATTGCTGCCGTTTTTATGGGCTCCTTTTATATAATTGAAAAACTGTTTTATTTTAACAGAATATATTTCACAGTTACACACACACACACACACACACACACACACACACACACACACACACACATATATATATATATATATATATATATAAAACATATACACAGAAACGTTTCCTACACACTAAAAGCATGATAAATAATAACTATAATTATAATAATAATCCGTTCCCATTCAGCTGAGATCTATTCCAGATTCCAAACTGGCATTATATTGTATATTATGGCATTCAATATCTCCACGAAATATTTACGGAAAGAAATTCGGGTTCTATTCACTTGGGATAATAATTTGTATTATGGTTTTCAAATGAAAGATTTTCCTGTGTATGATTACAAAAAAGTACTTGAAAAACATTCTCTTAAGTCCTTCACAGCTGCACACCATCAAGTCCTACACAGCTGCATACCCTCAAGTCCTACACAGCGGCATATCATCAGTCCTTCACAGCTGCATACCACGCTGAGATACGAAGGCTAGGCCACAAAATAACGGTCTATGAACAAAGATAATCTTATTTTTCTAAGACACGATTTATCGTTCTGTCTGACACCGATAATTATTGTTAAGTCTTCCTTGAGTTGCCTCTGTGTATGTGTGGGGGGGAGGGGCGGATTCGTA